>NC_052489.1:2394961-2412075 GCF_009730915.1 Dioscorea cayenensis subsp. rotundata
ATGTTACGTATTGCTACAAGCTTCCATGAAGCTAACTAAAAGCATATGAATTAGAAAGCCTAGAGAACTTCAATCTCATGCTTATAATGAATTCTGAGAAAAGAACTCAAAAACACAAGGAAGCAACACCAGAATAGAGAAGAAATATGATACAGAAATAACTGGATCACTCCACTACAATTGCTAAGACTAGCAAGATATATATTTAAGCAACACTAACAACAATACATATTACAAGATGGATGATGATGTCTGCAAGGAAACAACTCAAGCTTTCACAGTTAGCAACAAATCAACACAATGATTTACATGGTCTCGCCTCATTGCAGGCTACATCCACTGCCAAGCCAGAAAACATGATTCCATTATCAACAAATGCGATTAAGATACATCGTTAGTCTCCTCAACGAGAAATCATGCACACCCACCAACAATTTCTCAAACCCAAGTCCAAAATGCGTCAACCACAAATGCTTCCCACATCTTGGAAAGACAATGAAAAGAACTTTCACAACTAGGGATCAATTACTTATTACTTGTCAAAAAATTGAGCAAAGAAGAGAAAACCTAACCAACCCAACCTTCTTGAAAGTCCATTTATTCACACAGAAACTATACACCAAACACACATTCCTCAAATGCCTCTGAAGTTAACTAACCTATCCCACCATCATTATTTAGTGCCAAGGAGTGATTTATAAATATAAACAACTATCACATGACTTACTTTATATAAGAAATGTTCAGATGAATCAGCAACTAGCCTTCACAAAAAGAGTACTACATTGTTAGGAAGGAAATTACACAAAAAGGGTGCGGTATTACAAATAAAGAAGAAAAATGAAGCATGCACAGAGAAAGCTTCTCTAACTAGGAGATAATAAACTTAAGGGTGAAGTAGAATATTGTGAGGAATGAGACCTGCCAGATGACCAACAATAAAATATTTGACAATAAAACCCATTGCAGAACTTTCAAATCACACACACAAAAGTCACTACATAATAAAACCAAGATGGAAGCATGCACAGAGAAAGCTTCCATGAATTTGAGATATTAACCAGAAGGATGAAATAGCATTACATTGAAGGAATGAGACCTCGCTACATTATCAATTATAATTATTATTGAGAACATCCAGTGCAGAACTCTCAAATCACACATAAAAGGCACAGTGATCAACCAGGGAAAAACATGGAAGCCCGCACAGAGACAGCCTCTCTCAGTTTGAGACATTAAAATGAAGGATGAACTAGCATTTTGTAAGTGAGTGACACCTATCAGATGATCATTGATCATATATCTGTTGGGAATATCATGCAGAACTCTCCTTGTTCAGGAATATTTTGGCAACTCTTCTTATACAGAACGCATAAAAAAAAGTCTCAAATCTTTCTAAAAGAACTCTAAACAAAGAAGACAGCACTAGCAGCTCTTAATTAGACTATACAAATTTAGCAGTTCATAAATAAATGCCAGACATTTCATTTTGAGGTCCACATGAAACAAAATTGGAGCTTGACAAGCCAATCCGCTGTTAGCTAATTTAAATTTGCATGAGTTATGATTTTGATGCATATACGACAATTGGTATCTTGATCCCTCATTATGGTTACGTCATCAACGACAATGTCACTCGTTAAACTTCAAGAAGAGTTGTGTGATTTACGTATTGTTCACGTTTGCAATGCATGGCCTTAAACTAATCTAGCTATCTGCAGATCACGTATTTTATGTTAATCTATTCATACATACGACAAACCAATCACATGCCTTCTTTTCTGGTACTCATGTGCCTCCATAATCCACAGATACGGAAGGCATCGTATTTTTAACTTATCCAAATAAAGCTTCTAACTGCAATAATTCATCACATGTCTGCTATTGACCTTTTTCTTAAATGGACTAAAGGGATATATATCAAGATTGAAGAAAAATAAGCAGCAACAATTTGAAGCATGCACAAATCATCCAATCATACACCATGGTTCTTAGAGTATTAACTGCACAAAAGGCAAAGGTTGCATTGAAGTATCAGTAGTTCGATCATGTGGCTGCTCAGTATCCAGAGAAGGCCTCTATAAGGTTACAAAGAGCATCAAGACATTATTAGAAATGCCAAGAAATGGAAACATGTGAAAAGAAAAGCAGAAAATATATGATAATTCAATCATCAGCTATGGGTTTGAATTTACAAAGTTCTGGATAACCCTTTGCAACATCAATATTCTAATTGGTATTAGTCTTATATTTGTGCAAAAGATAGCTCCTTCAATGTGGAAGGCAAATTAAATAGCCCTAATGCTAACTCTTTTTCCTTTTTTACTCAGCTTGCAGCATGCTTCCTTTCTTACTGGCATGCACATAACAATGCATTATGGTTAGCGATAACAGCCAGATCATGCATTTAATGTACTCGATATAATCCTCTTTAAGCTTCATAAATGGTTCACAGACAAGTATTCACAATTTATAAAGCTCATTTGCAGGCATGCAGGCAAAACAATAAAAATGCAGACGCAAATTTAGATAGGAGATCATCCTTAGAAAAAAGGTTTCAAGGGCATTAAACTTGGATATATGTAGTATGAAAAAATTTGGATCAAGACTTGTAAATGGTCGAGCTTTAGTCCTCTCTGTGAGCATGGGAGGTGCACTCCACTGACAAGTCAATCAGCACAAAAACACCACATTCCTCTGTCAACTCCTACTCATGCTTCTTAAAGGAGATATTTGTGAATGAGAAAAAAAAATTCTCTATTTTTCACAGAACATCAACCACTTCTTGGAGATATATAAACTACAAAATCTAATTGTTGGTGCTACTGCCAACAGTTCATGGAATAAATATGCATTCAAACTATATGGCAAGGGGTTCAATTCTATAAAATCAATCATGGAACTATCCCAGGACACCTTCAAATCAAGAGACAAAAAAAAGCATGTTCATGATAACAAAAATACATGACAACTATTATCTCACTGAGAGAGGAATTTCCATATATGATCATAGAAACTGCCAATTAGATCACTGGAAATATTCCTCACAAGGGACCTCACTACAGATCTCACGAAATACAGGCAACCTTGAACAGCTAATAGCTCCATATAAAGCATTCCTAATGGCACGGTTCATAGCTTCAATACCCTCAACCATTTCTGCTGTTTGTGGGCTCTCCATCACTTGTCCTTCAGATCCCCATGTGGCTATCCAGTGCTTCAAAACCAAAACATGCAACCTATTGTTAGAAATTGATAATTGATCTTTTCTTTTATGGTATTAATCACGCAAACCCCATTAATTTCATCTGGCTGAAAGACCTAGATTCAACTATACTGTAAATAATCACCTGGAAAAAATCATCAAAAACATCTTTGGGGGGGTTGGTGACCAGCTTTCCTTGCTGGTCAACCAGCCCAAGCCTCTCCATGATACTGGGTTTCTTTTGCTTTGATTTAGTCCTCATGAAGCTATGAGATAGACACCTGAAGCAGCAAGAGATAACAAGAAGAGTGGGAAGACTATCCCCTATAGATGAAAAGGGGGAACTTTTTATCTTACGGGCTATTGTAAACCATTGGATTAAAATGACTATCCCTAGAAAAATACAAGATATGGAAGGAGGGCCTTGAGAAATGAATACACAATTAAGGATAGTAATTACAAGCTAACAAAAGCATCTTCCATAAATTTTTGTCTGGTTATTCAAACCAAGCTCTTTGAACAAATGACATCAGTAGACAAACTTGGTGCGAGGTCACAAGAAATACACGCATACTTGTTGTGGATCCCAATTTATGATCAAATAGGTGGTGAGCAAATTTGATGTATATTGTTGTGCTCGTCCACCACAGATGGAAAAGAAGTGTCATTTCCATCAAAATGCATGTTACTCAAATGGTTTACCACGTTCCGCATAGGGTGTAGCTTGGACAATCTTGCATTACATAAAAAGACAAATCTGCCCTGCCTGGTAGTCTATCTTGGAATTGCTACTTTCCATTTGACAAGCCAATGAGGAGGATTTTGCTCTGATCCAAAAGAGATTAGTTTCAAAGTAACTATGACCACAATTGTAACCACGGAGACAATTAAATTTAATCAATATTAAAAAGTATCCATAACCTGATGTGAGTTGGATGAGGGGGATGGATTTTCATTTTGCATACATGATACAAATTTTACAATAACCAGAAAAATTAATCCATGGCAACATACAATGTATATTTCTATATTTCTATATTTCTAATTCTAATGACCAGCCGTCTATATATCTTTCAACTACGCATTCAGTCACAAAAAAAGAAATTATGAGAAGAGAAGCAAATTTAATTCTGCAACATAGATTCCAAAATAAGAGAAACAAAAAAACTCCAGCATACGTGTGGAAACAAAAGCAAACAACCAGCAATAGATGCAAAACTTCAGTGCACAGTCAAGAGAAGCTTCAGCAAGATGAGATTTTTATCAAGTGAGCATCATAGATGCTTCTCGGAAATCAAAAGATGGAATCTTGACTCCTTCCATTCGAATGGATAGAGAAAATAAGATAAATAAGCAAAATAAAAAGCATAAGCCGCAAGATAAACTCACCAATTTCAGAGACCTTTGTCTCATCTGGAAGAAACAAAATTTTCCAGTGGAATTTCATCAGTCAGCTCGATGTCTAGCGAGAAGCTCCTTCTCGTTGAGAGCCTGGAAAACAGAAAACAAAAAGGAGCGGAATCAGTCTCTTCTCCAAGATAAACAAAAGGATCAACTGAATACAAAAATTACCAAAAGAGATCTCAACCCCACCTCCTTCCCATATTCTCTTCCTGAACATCCCAAGACCACCAAGATCTTCAGAACGGTTGGAATGATATCCTTGTCCAAGGAACCAAAGCTCCTCAAAAGCACGCACATGGATGATGAATCGAAGAGAGAGGAGCACACGGTAGCGCATGGGAGAGCCAAGGGGGGAAGAACCAGCGCGTCATCACCTCCAGCGATGAGACCTGGAGCTCAGTGATGGCGCAGTGATGGAGGTGCTCGCTTGAAGAGGAGGAGCTCATCGCAGCGATCCCGGAGCTAGAAGAGGCTTTTGGAGACGAACAGCTCTTCAGATGGGCATCACGGAAAAGGAAGACATGGTTTTTTATGGTTAGGTTCAACCAGGTTTGGAAGTTATATATATATATATATATATATATTAGGTTCTCCGTGGAGTACAGTAATGCTAATCTTTAACTACAGTAAAAGTGAATCTTAGATTAATGAGTTTTAATTTTGTTTTTACTGTATAACCCACTTTTTTTACCGCTGCCACTCGCTTTATAAAGACAAATGAATAACGCTCGTCTGAATAGTGTCCGACCGTTGGATCGAACCAATCTGCCTAAAGAACGCCTCATGATTTTTTTAATCGTGAACGCCAGATGAAAGGATTGATCCTCATATATTATTATTATTATTATTATTATTATTATTATTATTATCTTTTCCAACAAAAAAAAATTATAATTTTTTTTTAAATTCAACTTTAGACCAAGCATGGCAATTCCACTTCATAAAACTACATTAGCATCCACATATGAATTAATATTTTTTTCTTTTTACAAATGTGGTATTATTAAAAGATTGTTAACAGACATATATGTATGATAGTGCATCAGTTATAATGACTTATCAATCACCTATGAATTTATTAACTCGATTAAATATTACATGAGATGATAAAAATTGTACTACTTGCACACTCAGAGATTTGCAAAAATCAATCGAACTAATAAATTCTCATTGTTATGTAATCTTAAAATAGATACACTATCTACCACAGAGAATTGTCAAAATGTATTTAATACAGTATCGTAAACAATATTTGAATTGGAACGTTACATAAAATAGCATAAAATAGTGTTGTTATAATAATGTATTGTTTAACAGGACTAGTATAACAATACAACAAGTATTCCGGTGAAGGATTTTAACCCTATATCTTTACCAATCTACTGTATGAGACTACTACTACTACTACCAACCTAATGAGTGGTTGAATTAAAAAATTCCATAACATGAATGTTTTTAAGATAACAATGAATAATTTCCATAAAACACAAGAGTATGACATTTTGGGGAGTGAACATTACTTTTTTTACACATAGATGAGAAGCACCCTCCAATTTAAGGGTAAGTTAGGGACGTGCATGTGTAGAAAACAGAGCTCAATGCTGACTCACGTGCTTTTATGTGGATATGTGATTCGATCTCGGATCATAGTTGATCTTCAAGAGAACATCAATTAATCCATGGATGAATGGAAGAGAAGTGAAAAAGAAGAGCTCACAGTTTTGAGAGAAAATGGAACTCATTCATTCATTGAATTGTTTTAGCTGTATATATAAAAGCATTGTAACTAACTTTGGTGATGTGGCTTATTACATGGCTGCTGAGTCATCAATAAACCAACTATAATAAAAGAAACATCTCCATCAATCTATCGAGAAGCTCCAGCCTGCTTGTCAACTTGATTCAATATATCAAGAAACTCTCCATCAATCTCTGAAGCTCCATGGCTACCATCAGGTTTTAATAGCAAACTGAAAATCCATCTCTAACAGATTCTCCCTGAAATGAACACCCTACACAAAAAATCCGGTACTAATTGACCCAAAGGCCGTTGGTGTTGGTGGAACAAACATTACTTAAACAATGCATTTAAATCTAAAATACTCAAATTATTTTAATATACATATATATATATATATATATATAATCAACACACAGAATAAACGGTCTAGATGAAGCCACCTGTCACTCTCCTGCTCACTCATCCACAAGATAAAACTAAAAGCGCAATCCATCCTCCTCCCTTCATCAACACCAAATCTCAACCGTCCGTTCCTCCCCAATATCTAAATCCAACCCCCATCTCCCCCGCCCAATCCCACCACCTCTCACTCCCACAATGGCCTCCTCTCTCCACCTCTCTTCAATCTCCACCGTCCGTCCCTCAGCCCATCTCCGATCTCCACCGTCCATCTCCACCTCCTCCTCCTCCCTCAAACTCTCCTCCACCTTCCGCCCTCCTCCCCTGAAGCTCGCTCTCCGCCGCAGCCGCCGCAGCCGCCGCGGCGGAGCCGTCATGGCCGACACCGCGGCAGCGAGCTACGCCAACGCGCTCTCCGACGTCGCCTGCAGGAACAACACTCTCGACACCACCATGGCTGATGTCGAGAAGCTCGGTCGCATCTTCTCCGACCCCGAGGTCCTTTCCTTCTTCGTTAACCCCATCATTGCCAACGAGGAAAAGGAGAAGGTCGCTTGCGAGATCGCCGATTCCTCCTGCCTCCAGCGCCACACCGCCAACTTCATCTCCATTCTCATCGACATGAACCGCATCGACATCATCCAGGACATCGTCAGAGAGTTCGAGAACTGCTACAATAGGATCACCGGCACCGAGGTCGCCGTGGTGTCGTCGGTTGTGCAGCTCGACTCGCAGCACCTCGCTCAGATCGCGCAGGTCGTGCAGAAGCTCACCAAGGCCAAGAACATCCGGCTGAAGACCGTCATTGATCCTTCTCTCGTTGCCGGGTTCACCATCAGGTTTGGGAATTCCAGGTCGAAGCTTATCGACCTGAGTGTTAAGAAGCATTTGGATGAGATCGCCTCACAGCTCGACTTCTCTTCTATCTCCTTCGCTTGAAAAAAGGTCGCCTTTTTCTCATCCTCTGATTGTTTTTTTTATAGCTTTAAACTTCTATTATGTGCTTTATGTAATTCAAAATGCTGGGAATTTCTTAGCTTTTGAATTCCATTGTTTCCTCTCTCTGATGTTACTGAAATGTATTTATATCCATCCAAGTATTGAAAAGTAATGTGCTTTCCCGATCGAGCTTCATGTGAAATTCTGAATAATTCGAATCTATCATGTTGTTTTTGTGCAATTCTGAATAATTCGAGCTTCATGTGAAATCAATGGAATTTCTAATCAGGTGATGAATTTATGTGCATGCTTAGCATTGTGTTGTAGATGTCTTGTAGCTGCTACTGAATTATTTAACTCATGTTAATTGAGAATAGCGCCTAGAAGATGATCAACCTGAGTGTTAAGAAGCAACTGAATGAAATCACTTTGCAGCTCAACTTATCCTCCATCTCCCTCGCTTGAAAAAAAGGTGGCTTTTTTCCTCTGATTGTTATCTTTTTGTAGCTATGAACTTCTGTTATGTGCTTAATGTAATTTGAGGTGCTGAGAATTTCTCAGCTTTTTGAATTCTATTGTTTTCTCTGCTACTATTAGTATTGAAATGTATATCTTGTGCATTTGTGGCATTTGTTTTCTGCAAAAGTCCTTATTTCTCAGTGTTCTCTAGATTGGTATTTGGGATTTTAATGATCATAGTGTTTCCTTTGTAGCCAATCTTCAAAAAAATTCTTTTTCCTCAAATTTGGAGCAATAGGAACTTCTTAGCTCTCGGTATCTGGCGTTTTCTCTGCTCTCTTGTGAAATCAATTTTTAGTTAGATGATGCCTGTGTTTGTATATGCTAAGCTTGGTGTTGTTGATGTCTTGTAGCAGTGAATGGTGGGTGTTCTTATGTGATCCTCTGCTTGAAGAATATTGTTGGATGAATGGGCATTGTTTGATCTTTCTTTCTTGAACTTTTTTCTTTGAAACTGTTGTTCCTTATCATTAGAGACTGACTATGTTGTTTCCCCCATTCTTCACACAAACAGTTGTGTGATTTGTGTGATTTGATTAATGAAATGTATATTTTGGTGAAATGGATTGATGCTTTTGTTGTGCAACATTGAATTCAATGAAATTTGAGGCTACTCTTGTGATTGTTTCTTTTTTACCATCTATTTCTTATTGGATTGAAAGAAGATGACTGTTTTCCATTTTTTTTTTTTTTTCATGTTTACTTGCCCACATTTCTCATATCTCTACAAATCAACTGTGTCCTTTATGTAGTTCAAAATGATGAGAATTTCTTGGTTCTTGATTTCCACTTGTTCCTCTTGTGATGATGTTTTTATCTTTCTAAAGGGAGGGCAGAATTGATTGAAATTCTTTATGTTAAAGTGATCCTCATGTATATTATTGTTCATTGTTTGCCTGCATTTTGTATCATTTAAGTCAAACATGTTCACTTTTTTCACTCTTATCACTCTGCAGAGACATATATTCAAGGACTGTAAGTCAATGTTTTAATAATCGAACCGGTTGAACTGGCCGGTTCAACCGGATTTAATTTTTTCAAATAAATAAATATTTAAAAATTAAGAAAACATTAAAAATAAGTAAAAAATAATTTCAATAATAAAGAAAAAATAATAAAAAAAGATATAAAATTACATATTGCAAATTTAAATTACCTTTATAAAGTCATAAAGTTTTAACTTTACATAAAATTAAAATTTTTAAAATACAAATATACAAGGATACAACTATACAACAAATATTAAAAAATAAAGAATTAAATAAAATATAAATCTACAAGCATACAACAATAACAATAATGATTAAAAAAATTAAAAACCAAATCATTCAAATATTTGGTTTAACACTTTTAACTTTTAATGATTTTTAATTATTGATTAGTGTAAAATTATAAGTTAATCATAATAAATTAATGATAATAAATTATAATATATTAATATTTTTTTATGCATCTTGTTTTTATTTTTGACTTTTTGTCTTTTTTTAAAAAATTTTGGACGGAGTTAATGAGTTTATTAACTTGATATAAGTTTTTAATTATAAAATAAATAAATTAAATTAATTAATTAAATCAATAAATTAACCGGTCCAGTCCAACCGGTTCACCGGTTGAACCGGCCGGTCCGGTTCTTTTGTAGTTTATATCATTAATCAGACTGGTTTTTAAATCATTGTTGTAAGTTTGTTTCTCATATTGCTTGGTTTTCAGTCAGGAACCTTCATAGTTTTTTTTTTCAATTAATCAAACATAGAAAAATGTATGGAATGATTCCAGTTTCTTTTCTCTTTAATTGCAATATCGTATACATAATTATTGTGTGTAGCTGTGTTTATGAATATATTTTATTTCTATTATCAATAATATATTAGCAAGAGTCTCATATTCAACATTAAAAAAATTTATCTATTAAAAAATTATTTCTTTAATATTATTAACAAGTCACCATTCACACTCTATTTAGGCTTTTAGTCAAATGCTTAAAAATATTATTGTTTAAACACTTATCATAAAAATTTCATAATATTTATATAAAAGCTTTGGTCACACCGTCAAAAACATCGTGGTGAATCTGAAGTTTGAGTCCTGTTAGTGGTGGCAGATTTTTAATTATGGGTGCGAGGATAAGTCTTTGATAATAGGTGTGGGCTTGCCATTTAAACCTTGTGTCATTAGAACTGGATTGATATTCAATTTCTCAAAATAATTTGTCAAAAAATACAAATACATATACATAAGGTTGAGTATTCTAAAAACGTCAGTAGATTTTGAATCTATGGACGTTGATTTGGATTGTTGAATTTCAATCTAATGATTTACTGATATGATATAAGTGAACAATTATTACTGTATTATTCGATTCCTGCTAGCACTAGCACCTACAGTATAAAATCTAAAAACCAAAAACACACCCATTTTCCGCAAAATCCACTTTGTATATATATATATATATATATATATATATATATATATATATATTATTTAGTTCATCTTCTAAAATTAGTTTAAGCAAAACATGCATGAAATTTTCTTAAATTCAGAAATTATAATAAAAGAAAGAAGGTGCTGTTTAGAGCTCGAGCTTGCTTTTAGAGCAATGGAGCGCGCTTCTTAGAAGAGATCTTCAAGCTCCTCCGGCCATGGCCCCGTCCATCGGCAACGTTGCTGGCACCGGCGCCCGCAGTTGGCCAGCCAGTGCGCCGCTGTAAGCCTGTCCTTCGGCCAGCACACCATCCAAGGACCCCTCCTCCTCCCCCAAACTTCAGCGCACTCCATCAACACCTGGCATACCCTCACACTCGGCAGCTCAGCCCCCTCTATCATGGTCCGCTGTAGCCTCGGCGATCCATGGCAGAACACCACGTCATCCTCCCCGAGCTCGATCATAACCCTCATCGTTTGCAGCAGAGCTAAGGCTTCTGCGTGAAACGAGCTGAAGCCGTTCGTTGGGAACGCTTCCGCTAGGAGTGGTGTGCCGTCGATGTCCCGGAGGATGAAGCCGCCGCCGGTGCTGTCAAAGTCGGTCTGATGGTATGAGCCTGTGACTTCTACCCATCTGGAGCCGCTTGGGATTCTCAGTCTGGTGTGGTTCATCCTCAAGGCCAACCTCACCCTTTGCTGCTGTTCACCATCAAAGGATGTCCTCATTATACATTATACTAATGAAAATGCAATCCAAAAGGAAATGAAGAACGCCCACATTGCATTCATCTGAATCCTGGTATGTTGTGATCTAAATTACTAGATCCTTGGAGTATATCTTAATTTGATTTTGTTTCTCTGAATGCTTGTCGAGAATTTATATGGATTCTTGATTGAATTTGGGGGAAAACAGAGATTGTTATGCTTTTGGGGAAATGTAGGAAAAAGTAGTTCTTTTGAAGAATAATAAGAATAAAGTGAGCATAATCATGGGGAGAGGAGTAGAGAACAACAATATATTAATAAACCAAAATATTATAGTAGACCTTTGCCCTTGCAGAATATTAGACTTCTGATGGATTGCTTCTAAATGTAATATTTTTCCTAATAACATTGTCAAGCATAGAGATTATTTCCAAAACCAAACATAGATTCTTCTAATATACTAAAACCCCAAATATATCTCAACAAAGGAAGTGGATTTGTGCATCAGGAGAAGTGATTGTTTAAATAAAATTGCTAGAATCGGTTGATGATGATAGGCTTTTGTTAAGATGTCAATCAGAGATATCGAGAAACATTAAATCACCAATGTACCTAGGCTTTGAATTAGTTTGATGCTTCTAGCAACCTCACCTTATCTCAAACAATCTTAAGGGCGGACATCGAGAGCTATCTATGAGCTCTTTGTTTGTTTACATCTTTACATCTAGAAAAATGAAATATGGAAGTTCATATATGCTTTAGAAAGAAACTTGTATTTTCGCTCGAAAATCGAGGGGGTGAAAAACAATCCAACTCTTCTAATAAAAAAGGGGGAAGAAAAGGTAAAATGGAAAACAAGGTATACAACCATCACTTCAGATTAATTTCAATTATCTAAGAAAAGAAGGAAGTGGGTAGAAGAACAACTTAAAGTTACAACGAATTTCAAGGGCTAGATCTACCACATACCATATTGGAGCACTAGAGAATCCTCTTTCCTCCTCCACCGCCTCCTCTTGATGGCGTTATTAGCAAAGCAAGGATAACTTTGTGTGGTGAATTTGTTATAGTGCAGGGAAAGTTAACTTGAGGCGCTTCTGCAGATGAATGAATTCTTGCTAAGAAGTCTTTAATTCTACACTTGTGCATTATATGAAGTATTTATTGTAAGGCCAATGAACTAACACAGTTACTATAGTGAGATTGCGAGAGATTCAAGGGAGAGATTGGCCTAATTAAGAATCAATATCATTGAGGTGACTGCAATTAAAGAATTACAGACAACTTGAATTTTGTTGAGCGATTCAATTTCCGGCATACCGGTATTTGGCATACTCTTTTGGAATATTACTCCGATAGAATTATTTTTGGCAAAGCTTTTAGTAGTCAAATTGCTATTTA
This sequence comes from Dioscorea cayenensis subsp. rotundata, assembly GCF_009730915.1. Lineage (NCBI taxonomy): Eukaryota > Viridiplantae > Streptophyta > Magnoliopsida > Dioscoreales > Dioscoreaceae > Dioscorea > Dioscorea cayenensis. The sequence goes on from NC_052489.1 coordinate 2,407,696, forward strand.
TTATTAAATAGGAAATTATAGGCAACTGCTATGTTATGGTTACATTTATGAGAGTGGATAATATGTAAGAATAATTTCTGATATCTTTACTGTCCTTTTTGATTAATCATTATTTAACTAAGCTGGGCTCTGCTGCCCTCACCTAGAACAATGCTGAGAGAAATGTGTCACGGCAATGGCCCTAATATAATTAGGAATAAAAATTTCAGTTGAGACAAAGCTGTGTGTGAAATACCAAATTATCTTTATTTTATCCGGAGAAATCCCTGCATGACTAAATAAGGTATCACTTAGGCCTTGGCTGCAATTGGCTCTGTCCATGGTGGGAGCAAATTGTGCAAATGAACTTCTACAACTATGCCAAAGTTATTAGGTTGGGAGGCGAATCTTAGGCAAGATATAGCCGTGGAGGAGAAAATATCTGGAAAACAGTAGAAGCATAATAAGATCAAATTTTATCAGCACTTGTTTTTTTTTTTTTATCATTTAGCTGAACACAAGGAACCAACTCACCTCTCTACTGTTTTTTCCCTCTCTCTCCATACCCTGCAATCCTTACACAGCTTTAAGGTGATTATGCAAGGAAGGAAAATAAAAAAAATCAGGTGTTTGAGGCCAGGACCCTTTCTTCAATTGTTTCACTTCAAATACAAACTGAAGATATCTCAAAATAACATGTCTGCATTTGTTGGGTCTGTAAATACAATTTTGGAAAGTAGTTTCACTTGTGTGAGATATTATCATTTTGAGTTGACTTAAAAGAGAATAGCCATTAGTCATGCATATTAGGAAAGTGAACACTGGAAGGAAGAAACCATTTTGAATTAAGAAGGCCATGCAAATGGTTTTGTTTTTACATTTTTTTATTGGTTAAGCATGATTCTAATAGCAGGCAAGTACACTAAGAATATTGGGCTTATTTCCAAATTTTTGAAAATTTGAAATCCCATTTTCCTCATATGTAAACATTACATATGCTTTAGTAAATTATCTAAATAAATCATTATTTTTAATTTCATTTTCTTAAAACATTTTGTGATTGTTGCCATTGTGGTCGTTATTACAATTATTTTTGTAAAAAGCAAAGTCATGCCTATAAAGTAAACCACTCATGAATCTAGACTGTTTCAGCATATTACAGGTCTGAGTTAAATCTTGTCCAATGTTAAACTTTGATTTCTAGTTTGAGAGAATGAGGTGCAAATCTATAAGTACATATTTCACACATTATCTTTTTTTTTTTATCTTTTTTTTACTGTATAGTCAAGCTAGGGATGCTTCTCCTGAGGAAGCAATGGAAACTTTTGCAATTTTATTTTCTTCTGTTCAGATAAGTCTTGCACCGCTTTCTAGAAGGCATTATGAGCAAAACCAGTTCAGGGGTTGCACATGTTAGACTTATTAGTGAAGCGAAGCAAACTGCTCATCTGGTGATGGTGAATATGCAAGTATGTTTCATCTTTAATCTGTGTAATTTATGGGTGGTTTCAGCGTACAATTGCTTAGATTTCATTCTGACCTGTGTATATGAATTTAATATCATAGTAGGCATTCTTCCAAAGAAGTTTTTGGGGAAGCTTGCTTCTTCGGTAAATCTCAGACTCGTGGGGAAGGGAAATCATTTCTGAGAAATCAATAACCAAGAGTATTTTCCTTATGCAGATATGTGTTATGATGTTGGAAACTCTAAACAGAAAGAAGCAGGCACAAGATCTTCACTCATTGGAGAGCCTGGTGCTCGGAAAATATCTTTCCACTCCTTCCATTTACTCGAAATAAGGTACAAAATTAAGTTCAACCACTTCTCATTCCTCCAATACGAATCTTTTGGTTTCATTTTAAGGCGTCGACATGAATGAGAAATACAAACCAACAATTACAATTAATCATGTTTGTTGTGGTTGAAACTCAAATTAAGAGAACACTTACGAAGGTACCTGATAGTACCTTCCCCTACACATGCACCTGTAGATTATGGCACATGACTCTGCTACTGAACACTTGAAGCTTACCATCACTCTCTTGCATGGAGAACATGGTCCACAGGCATGAGAACAATCTGGCAAGCTCGACCCCGTCGTATGTATCTCCTTCACAGCGTCCTGATCTCTGTCACTCTGCATATAAAACAAGATGGTAAGCCATCGAAAACCCAAGTTTCGCATGAAAGAACAGCATAGTACCTCTGATTTATGGTTCTTGTCTTTCAGGACCATTGAAGCTTCAAGGGGATGGCAAAAGATTAACAGAGATTAGTTCATAAACCAAATTGGCTATGAGATAAGGTATGTATAATGCTAACTATAAATACAGAATTTACCAGGATTCAGTCGTAGACTTTCCACATTAATGACTAAGAACAACAAGAAAAAGACTGTGAGAAACATGCTTTTTAAACTGATGCAGTTATTCTTCGTCATCTTATTTTCCTTTGTGTCTCTCATCTCTCTCAATGCCTTTATATATACACTACTTTGAGAAACAGCTTTAAATGATGAATAAGAGGGAACTTTGATGGATGTCACATGATCCTTCACGTTTGATATATTCACATGAATTGTTGTGCCGTCTTGAACAATAAATATTTTTATCATTTTGTAGAGTATTTTTTGTTTCATTAATTTAGAATTTTGAAGAAGAAGAAGAAGGGGCATTTATGGGGATGGAGTTAATGCTATCATTTGATAAGGTACCAAAAGAGTGAAAGAAGTGAATGAGGGAATTCACGTGCATGAATAATTGGGATAAAATTTTAAACCTTCTTGGCTTTAAATGAAGCTGCTGTTCCTTTTTAATTTATTGATTATTGGATTTAATTCTTCTTTGATTTTCAAAAGTTTTGTTGCACTTTGACCTTCAACTTTCTACAGTGTTTTTTTCCTTCTTGTTTGGAAAGAGTCTATCTATGATGGTTATTAATGGGGAAGTTTATATATTACTTAACTTTAATTATGTAGCACAGGTTAATGTTGGTTGATGCACTTGAGTTAACCTAAAAGCGTCCATTTAAAGAGAGATAGAGACTAGTAACAAGCTTGGGTGTGTTTGGAAAACCTTTCCCAAAAACCTTCAAAAATTATAATTTCCAGATTTTACTCTAAAGTTTTTACTCTGCTTGTTACTACTTATATTTCTAAAAAGGTTGTTTTAAAATTTCCCAGCACTCATGTTATGAAATTAAAAACAACCCCATGTTCCTTTGTCCTCTCCCTGTTGCTCAACATTGCTTTTTGGGCTTTAACTTCAATATGTTTTATATTTTGACAGATAATCTTTTATCTTTTTCCATGATCATATTTTACTCCATACTTTTACCTTGTAGATAATACTTAATCCTAGAGACCTTAAGCTGAATTTAAAAAAAAAAATGACAAAGTAGACAAGTCATTATTTATGGTTGTGCATGATTCTCACACCTGCTGGTGCTGGACTATGCAAGATTCTCTAGTCTGCTGGGTTATGCCATTTTTCATCCATTGGAATAACGAAGTGATTAATTTAAGGGCCGTTTGGTTCATGGTAATGACTAGGGCTGTGCATGATTCAAAACTGGACTGGACCGGTTATATGGTTTTTTTATTATTGGGAATGGACCGGACCGGACCAAATAACAGGAAATCCGGACAGGTCCAAACCGTTTTGGACTGGTCCGGTTCCGGTTTAGACCGTTTTGGGCCGGTCCGGTTTGGTCCCGGTTTTTATGAATTAAAATTAAATTAATTAATATACATTACTTATCTATATATCCTCGCATTTGTCCTGTTTGATCTCTTCACATGAGAGATCAAATCAATTTTTTAATAAACCCTAAAACATAAAACCATATTTACATATTTATAAATAAACCGGTCATCCGTGGTTTTGAATTACTGCTCGAAATCGGAACTGGATCGGACTGTCTGGAACCGGTTCCAAAAACCGGACCGAGGTTAAAAAACCGGTCTAGTCCGGTTTACGGTTTAAACGGTTTTTTTGAACAACCCTAGTAATGACATATTATTACATAATAAGATAACTATGGTAATATGAGTTTGAATGTTATATGGTTGAGAATATTGCGGTAATTTGATATAACTATGTTTGGTTGAGAACTCTTATTACCGGGAATAATTTATTGTCTTGTTTGGTTATCATAGTAATCAATTTGCTAAAATATAAAAATTATAAGATTACCATGGTAATTCAAAATAAACACCAAATTTGGTAGTAATAATATTATCAACTTTCTTGGTAATATTTATAAGTTGGTAATGTGATCTTACCATTTAAATTATTACCTGTGCAATGCCAAACGTGGTAATACGTGATAATATTTCTACATTACCGCGAACCAAATGGATCCTAAGTAATAAATGTTATATATATCATGTTGCATATATA
>NC_052489.1:2413075-2534071 GCF_009730915.1 Dioscorea cayenensis subsp. rotundata
ATCGACGAAACCGTGATCCCGTGAGCATAAATTATGTTCTTTATATAAACAAATTTCGACGTTATAGAACTACTTGCCCAACATAAGGTAGAAATATGTAATGTTAAGAACATTGATAATGTATTTTCTATTTGTACTTGAATGTAATTAATGTTTTCTAAACTACAAATAAATAATTCAATCAAAATAATAATAATAATAATAATAAAGTTATAAAAATAAGTTTTTAATAATAATAATTATTATTATTACTTAAAAATAAAAATATATATAAACCAATAATAATATTAATAATATATTTTTAAAATAAAATGCCGTTAAAAAAGTTTTGGTATTTTTAAAAAAATAATAATATATATTTTTTAAAATAATATATCTTTTAAAATAAATCTAGTTAAAAATTATTTTATTTTTTTGGTTATTATAAAAATAATAATAAATATTTATTAATAATAACTTAAGAAAATGATTTAAAAAATAAAAATATTTTTTGTTTTGTATTTTTTTTAAAATAAAGGGTGTTTTTGAAAAATGCCTGATATTTTATATTTTAAAAACACATGAGTGATGAAATGTGGTTGATTTGATAGTTTCACGGTTAGTTTGGTTAATATATTTTAAGTAGGGTTATTTTGACAATTTAAAAAAAAATCATAAAGCTATTATAAATAAAATAAACCAGAATTGAGCGCAATAGACTGAGGGGAGAAATGTAAATTATTATTTTTATAAAAATATATTAAAAATATAGGTGACATTTTTTAAAGTGTAAAAAAAAAAAAAGAGCTCAGTTTATCTGGTTCTTCAACCAAGTAAAAATCTTCCAAACTTCCAATGAATTTATGTGGAAGGAAATGGTTGAAGTGTATTGCAGATAATGTTTCATGATATTTATATTTTTAACACAAATATTGGATTCAATACATCAGTCATTCTAAAACCTTCCAATAAAAAAACAAATAATGTCAAATCATTTAAATTGTGCCTAAACTTCAAAAAAGAGAAAAAAATACTAGTATGACTAAACTATATAATTTGAAACTGATTGCAACTTTTAATTTATTATTTATTTTTCATATAACTCATTGACTAGCGAATTGCTTGAAAAAGTTTGTGAATGAATAGTCAATTTGCAAAACATGATGTAAGACTTAATCTAGATTGATGACGCATGTAATAAATTGGAGTTTATTAATTACATGAGAAGATTAATTTTGAATAATAGATGAGCGCTTTTTTTATCTTGAATATAAAAGCAGATCTAAAGACGATCTCGAAATTCGGATGTCGGTGTATGTCGCGGTATATAGATGTAGCATATGTGAGCGATCTTTGTCGGGAGGGATTTGAGCCCACGACATCCCTTATCTTTCAGTGATCGTCCAGTTTGACATTTTATCCGATGGTTATCGACGTCATACTAGCGTCAAATTTTTTGAAAAAAATATGTCGATTTCTTCAATTATTTGATATATTTTTATATTTATTAATATTTTTTTTTAAGACAAAGCTTATGCTACGGCATGAATCATGGGATCATGGCAACGAGTGTGGATGTCATTGTATTTAGTCAAAAAAAGAAAAAAAAGTAAGACAAAAGGAAAATACATTTGAGTACATGGGCCTATTTATAAAGTATATGTTGATTGATTAAAAAGTGTATTAGTTGGAAAGCATGATTTCCTTTTTTTTTTAAAAAAAAAAAAATCATTGTGGTTAAGTTAATTTAATTGACTTGGTGAGCCAATCTGCCAATGGGCATGTTTCATGGCCTAATCATTTAAGAGATGGTTCAAACGTTACACCTATTCGGAAGTGGGAACATGAAATTCATTGCGAATCTCATTTTTCATGCAAAAATTTGCAGAAATATTTGATCAAGAATGTATGGGAAAAGTGTTTTTATAGGAAGAAATTTAAAAATAAATATAAGAGACAAAAAGATTCATGAGTTCATATTACATGTTTCGAACTAGGGATATTCTTTAGTTCTAATCTCATCACTGTCCCTAACATGTGTGTGTTTTATTTTTATATGTTATAATTAATCAAAAGACACGTGTCAGGTTGTGATAAGTTAAAATCAGAATCACTCGATTTTAGAACCATGCAATATGAGCTCATGATTCATAGCTTGATCACATTGGTCTCACTGTGAAAAATATTGGTGTGAGACATTTAAGTTTTCAGTTCAAATTTTGTTGGACATATTGACAATAACAGATCCTCAGTTATATGGGTGCAGATTTGCAACCCAAATTACATGTCATCAAGTAAAAGTACATCAGCCGAATGATCAATTATCAACTCATACGTATGCCTTGACAGCACTACACATGTCGTATTTATAAAAAAACAAAAATGATATATATATATATATATATATATATATAAGAGATATTAATTATGTTTACATCAATTAGTGTTTAGTCATGGGACCATGATGGAAATTGTGTTACCAAAAACATAATGGAAAGGAAAAGTTGATAAGACAATAATAATAATAATATTAATAATAATTAAAAAAAAAATACAAATGAAGGTTAGGTTTAGCTGATATCTCCACTTCTTGAAATATAACTCGATCGAATTATTTGCTATTAATTTCAAGCAATATAATCCACATAAACTCTTTATCTTAAGTAAGTTATAAATCTATAATATTCAAAACAGTAAATATTCAAACAAAAGAATAAAAATTAATTTTTTTTAATTATAGTTTTCCGAACAAATTAATTTCCATGAAAAATGCAACACATAAAATATTTTATATAATTACATGCATATTTCTACAGCCTAAACGGTTGGAGATCATGAGATAAATTTGTTCGATTTTATGTTAAATTTTTATTTTATCAAGTATGAATTTGAGGGCAACTAACGTATTGCACCAACTTGATCACCTATTAATTCAAAACAATTTGAATTTGATCAATGAATAAAAAATGGTTTGAAGGTGGTTGTCTATAAAAGGTTATTATGATGTTAATAAAATTTTGCTAAAAATAATATAGTGAGAATGTCATGATAGTACTTAAAACATCACACTTTTTATTTGTGAAGGAAGAAATGGGATTAAAAACAAGTTTTTATATTTCTTTTGAAGATTTTGATTATTTAAATATATTATTTTATATTAATTGATTAAATTTAGATTATTATGGATGATTCGAGGTTAATCTCTTTTGCAATGAAGTAGGGGAAAAATAGTATTAAAAATATTAGTGATGCATGAGAGTTTTTCTAGCTAAAATGCAATTTCATAATATAATTTAATGAAGTAATTATTATGAAATAAAGTTTATATGACATCTTTAAATGGTTCTCCATGATTCATAGCCTTTGCATTTGGCATGGAGCTATTGGAGCTCCCTGATTTTAAGTGCAGATATTCATGAGAAAAATGATTTTTTTTTATTATATATATATTTGACAAATCGTCACACTTTACATAATGTGGGACAACACTTATCGTATTTGTAAAAAAAAAAATTTATTTATATCTAATTTATGCATTATAAATCCAATCCTCGACTTAATTACATCATAGTCAAATACCTTAAACTCTATATGTGATAGTCTTTTCTTAATTCAAAGGGTCACTTTATGGTAGGGTATGTTTGGTGCGGGGATTAATTTAAAATTTTAGGAAATATAAAGGAGGTAATTTATTACTCACTTACTCCTATGTTTGATATAAATTTATAAAATTATTCCCACATACATATCATTCCCACAACTAATGACCTTTAATATTCCCATTAGGGTTGGATATAATATATTCCTATATGTTATTCACATGTTTAATATGACTAATATATTTCAAGAATAATTTTTTTTAAACCAAATAAAAAAATGAAATATTTCTGGGTTTATTATTAATCTATATTTTCATAGTAATATTTCAAATTTTGTACCAAATGACCCCTTAAGGTATAATGTTAATCTCACACAATTATTGAAATAAATGGAGCCATTAATTTATTCCTAAAAAGTTTAATATGCTTGTTATCATATATGCATTATAATTAATTAAGATATTTCCATAATTAAATCACAACATGATCATTGACTTAATGATTTTTTGTTCTTAGGCTTAATTATTGTTAAATTTGAAAAGAGAAGAATACTTTAAATAGAAGAAAAGTATTTGAGAGAAGTATTTGTCATGAAAATTAATAAAAAGGAGAACCTGTATCAAAGTTACACCAAACCACTTACTTAACTTAAAGAAAATGCAAACCAAACCTTAAGAACCAAGACTCCATTAAATAGCAAACTTAATTTGAAAGAAAACTCTCTAAACAAAAAAAAAATGTAATGTATGGTTTTTTCCTTATAAAAATCATAGATTATTTTTTTTAAATTTATTTGTGTTGTATTTTATTTTGCTCTGTTTATAACTACTTACAAATTAATTTTTTAGTATTGTTAAGATAAATAAAATCAAGATTGCAGGGTATGATTGAGCTAAAAATCATAGGGATAATAATTGAATAGAAAGATATTTTACTTTGACATGACGTAGTTAAAAATTTAATGTGTCAGTGTGTAATAATTCACATTGTGAAAAAAATCAAAAGTCATGGACAATTTTTACAATATTTGTATTTTAACAGAATGCATAGTTTGATTTTTTATTCACTTTGAAATTTTTTGACAAAAAAACGCAAACAATGTCAAATAAAAAATTTAAAAATATTTGGGAGTCAATTATATAATCTGAAACCGAGTAAAACTTTTATTTGTTTATTTATATTTATACAAGTCATAATATGATTATTGACTGACCAAGGCCTTCAGAAGTTGGTAAATGAAGTAGTCAATTGCAACTTAATGTGATGCATGACTTGATCTTGATTGATGACTCATGTAATTAATTGGAGTTGGATGCATGACTTGATCTTGATTGATGACACATGTAATTAATTGGAGTTGTTCAATTACCTGAGAAGACTAATTAGTTATGCATAATATATCAAATTTGTTGTTTAATAATTTTTATAGTTTAATTTTGTTTTAGACAAATCTTAATATTGTTGGGCATGAAATGAATGATAAGATGAGAAATAGTGTGAGCATAATTGCATTTAGTCAAAAAGAAAGAAGAAAAAAGGGAACATGTTGGCATCATGGACCATTTAAAAGATGTTCATTCAAATGGATTTATTCGGAATGTTGTATACCTTCTTTTTAAAATGAAAGCATGAAATTTATTAATCTCGTTTTCATAAAAGCATTTCCAAAGATGTGTTTTATCTAAAGAAATTTAAACAAAAAATAAAAGCTATAAAGTAAGAAAAGAGAGATACCGACCTTGTTTATATCAATAGAATATATATCCAATATTAGGACCACAGAAAAAATTGAGTTGCTAAAAAACACTTTGAAAAAATGTGTAACACAAAAGATGAAGAAAAGTTAGGAAAATACAAATGAAGGTTCAGTGATGCATACTCATTGAGATTTGACTCTAATATTTTATTATTGATTTTGACAAATATAATTTACTAGAATTGCCCGTTTGGTGGACAGATAGAATATGGACTAATATAATATGAGGACTAGATAAGAGTAGAAAAGTATATAATATATCTTATCATATGTTTGATGCGTGCACCGGATAAATCATTAGATAGCATTTTGTTATTTTATTTTATACTTGAAGTGGATAGAATATGATATGCATAGTATGTAAATCATACACAAAGTCATCAATATCAATATGGCATAAAAGCTAGAGTAATAAACTCGAAAAATAAATAGATTATATCAAAATCTTTTGAAAAAATTATCATATTAGAGAAATTTAAAATAAACATGATTAAAAAAGAGATTTATATGAAAAATAATTTGCTCAAGCACGAGATCAACGGAGAAACTCTTTAAACCACTTCGAATGCGAAAAACCCTACTTAAAATAGTAGAATTAATGTCATATTTATTTCTTAACAAGTTTCTTGTCTCAAGTATCGTGTTTGAAAAATCAAAAGAAAAAAATACAATGAAAGAGATACAATGAAACTCTATATAAAGGAGGGAACCAAATAATAGAGAAAAAAAATAAATTTAATTTTTTATCATATCCTACTTATTTCTGTTTTGAGTTCCCACATAGGATTAATTATCATGTCAATGGTAGGATATATTGGGTGAAATGGTGAATATGATATGAATATCATATCCTATTGGTATACCAAACAAAGGATAATGGTAAAATATAATAGTCTATTCTATCATATCATCATTGTCATATCCACTAAACGAATCTTTTATATTAAAACTAGTTATAAATATCAAATTAGAACAATTAAGGCTATTTTATTTGCAAAGGGAAGAAAAAAGATTAAAACAAATTTTTATATTTTTTAATAAGTTTTTAAAAATTTATGATCATTAGATTTAATGTATTTTTGCAATGAGGTAAAAAAAAAAAAGATTAAAGCATTCCTTGAAAGGACAAAACGAAATTATAAAGATGAATTATGAGCCAGGGAGAGCTGTACTTTTATTTATTTATTTATTTATTTATTTATTTATTTATTGAGTTGATGAATGCCATTGTATAATACAATATAATGAAGTAATCATGAAATAAAGTTTACATGAACTTCAAGTGGTTTTCTATGATTCATATCCTTTATATTTGGCATGGGTCTATTAAAGCTCACTCCATAATTGTATATATTTCTTATTTTGTAACCACACACATTTTTAATTAAGGGACTGATATACATGCATAATTATGATAGCTTGCAAATCTCCTAAAAATATTTTTTTTACCATATAATCTTGAAGAGGAGAGAAAATGTTCCTTACACAAACTTCCTAAAAGAAACCTTGCATATTGTGAATTGAAGGGTTTAAATTTGAGATCCATCAAACCCAATGCCAAGTGAATAATGTTGGGCTCCCTCAAAGTGTTCATATTTGATAAAAAATCATTCTTCTCAAAACTCATTCCCAAATTACTTTTTTTCTATGATTTAGGTTTTTAATACTTGGAGAATATCATCATTGATTCAAATTCAAAGTGTCATAGATGTTAATATTTGGTAATGAATGATTCTTTGTCTTTAGCATTCTAATGTTATGAGTTTACTTATCAAATGTATGAGTTAATTTATATATATATGTATGTATGTATGTATGTATGCATACCTTTTAAAATTTTAGTACTTACCAAAAGTCCTTTGAAAAGAATTATTCATTCTCTAATTTATTATATGTGATTAGAACTTAAAAAAGATGCCACACACACACACACACACACACACACAATCAGTGTGTGTGTGTGTATATATATAATAAAATGGAATTGATTTATGACATGGGGATAAAATTGCCTTTTTTTTCTTTAAGGATTTTTTTTGGAGTAAATATCCTAAATAATTACCCAATAAAACTACCATTAATATTTTTTAAAATAATATACAAGTCTGTATTGGTGCCAATTAGAAATCAAGAAATCAACATCAACTGGTTGTGTAAGTTTAGTAATATTACTTATACACCCATCATATATTTGGCTATTTATGTGCACATGAATTAAGATAAATGATCGAAAAAGGTTATGAGCAAATAAGGACCATACAAGGTCTAGTGGAGGGTTTTGTGTGAAAAATATAAATTTAATTTTAAAAAATCATTAAAAACTATTTGAAAAGTTTAACTTAATTTTTTAGAAATATTTTTATTCTAATTTTTAAATAAGCAATTATCTAAATATTGACATTTTTCACTTTTCTCATAATATTTATACTATTTTTCATTATCCAAACTAACAAGTCTTTCACCTTTGAATTCTCACCTCAAAAACATAATATTAGATTTATATAAGAATCAACTCTGTTTCTATTCATTTATTTATTTATTTTAAAACCCTCTTTTTCCTCCCACCCTTCTAGTTTAATTAAACATATGTAATTTCATTATTTATATAAATATACATATAATTACCATTTTCTAGGGTTCCCACATGCAATGCAAAGTAGAAACCCTAATTTTCTCCATGATTGAAAACTCTTAAGTTTTGTTTTTTTGGAATATATATATATATATATATATATATATATATATATATAAAAGACATTAAATAGCATGAACATTTTCTAGTGTGGGGACTATAAACAATTTACTGCTTCTCCTGCACACTCTCTGTCTTTTTTAGGGTTCATGCATGGCAGCCATTGAAGATAAACCAACCTCCATGAATTCACATCTTAATAAATAAATTAATATTTATATATATATAGCAGACAAGTTGTGGTTATTCCAGAGTATCTCAGAGAGCAAACTAGGGTTTGCACTTGCTTGTCCAAAGTCCTGAACATCACAATTCAGTACTGCTTTCACTGTTGTTGTCTGCTCATGTGAATCTCTTATTCAATGTTCATGCATTAATCAGCCCCACATGCATCTTCATGTCCTCCATTAATATCATCTTAATTTTTTTAAAATAAATATGATATTCAGAGTTTGCACAAACGTAAAATTAATATTATATATATATATCTCAATAAATCTATATTGTCGACTGAATTTTGAACTCGCTTTTTTAATAAAACATGAACATTCTACATTAAAAATAGGTTAAGATTTTTTTTTACTATTTTTAAAATTATTTCAAGATTTTTAGCGGCATTAAAAACACACTGTCATAAAGATTGATTTTTAATTTATTGAGAGGATGAGAAAGTGGTTTTTCATTAATTTATTTATGAAATAGTACATGTTTTGGTTGAGTTGGATGGACTTTGAAGTGAAGGTTATTTATGGTTAATAATAATAAAGATAAAAATATATTGTAAATTAATAAATAAACAACTCACTGGAATTAATGACTAGACAAACCACATGTCTCTATGTCAAAAAAATAGAAACATGGACCATTTTAGAAATTATCCTCTGAAAAAAATACTAAATAAATATATATATAGCACTGTAATTGTAAAATAATAAATTTTTTTATTGGAAAAAAGGACAAATTGTTCACAGAGACAGCCAATTCTTTTTGTCTGATATTATTGCCAATAAAAATCCAAAAGAAAATGTGAAACTTTAGCCATCTGGTCATGTGATGATGTTTATTGTCTTTATCTATTCTATCCGTGAAAAGTCTTATTTACTCTTTACGTGACAGTGCACTTACCCTTCAACAAGGAGAATGACGGGAGGGTAATTAAGTCATTTAAACAAACCGGATCACGTGACCATTTTACAACGCTCTCGTTAGCTCGCCCATTGGAAAACCATGCACCTGTTCTGGTGTTCCTCCGGAACTCTTAACCAAAACACATATTTCTCTAAATAAATTAAATCTGCTTCAATATTTGTCATAAAATAACCTATATATATATCTCTTGATTATAATAAATAACAGAAATGAAAACAATACCTTTATTTTTTCTATATAAATAAAAAAACAAATATTAACTTCAAATATAAAATATATATATATATATATATCCATTGCAGTAAAATTAATGTTATTAGCACAATTACACTTTTTAAAGTTATATTAAAATACATTATTTAAAACATACTCTTTATTAATAATCTAATGAAGTTTAAATATACCACCTTTTTGTCTCATTTTGCGGCTCATCATAAGTTAAACAACTACAGCAGGAACACCATAACAAACTATACTTCACTTCTTAACTAGTTCTCCCTCCTGCCTTTCATTTCCTTCCTCACTTCCATCATCTTCCAAATATATCCTTTCCTCTCTCTCTTCATCTCTATCTAAATGAAGGGTAAAAGGGGAAAAGGAATGCTATGCCGATCAGATTCAGCAACGGCGGTGTGCATTTCCGGTGATCGGTCAGTGGTGGTGCCAAGAAGATCAGATCATAGAGCTTTGGTTAATGATCACTCAAAGTTAAGTGACATGAAGTATTCAAGGTTAGTAGCAGACTCTCAAAGCTTCAACAGTCCAAGTTGCCAAAACAATGGAGTCCTCACCTTGCCTGTTCACTCCAAGAAGAACAAGCATCTCCCTCTCAACCCTAACCCTAACCCTAACCCTAACCCTAACAATATCACCACCTTTCAGGTATATATATATACATACATAAATATTTTATCATTTCTTATATATGAACATAACCTATACTTTCTTTTCTTTATCTCTAAAATACTGAAACACTTTGTTTGATCAACAACAACAACAACAACAACAACAACAACAAGTCATGAATGATGTTATATATGTTGTTTTAATGAGTTTGGTTGGATGTAGGTTGTGGTCATGAGAGTCTCATTGCATTGTCAAGGGTGTGCAGGGAAAGTGAAGAAACACATTTCCAAAATGGAAGGTGTGTAGATATATATATGTATGTATTTATTTGTATAATAAATAGAAATGAAGTTGATTATATATTGGTGTGGTGGATTATATTATTAAATGAATGATGATGATGAATGGCAGGGGTGACATCTTTCAGTATTGATTTAGAGGCAAAGAGAGTGACAGTGATGGGGCCATGTATCTCCTGATTGTGTTCTTGAAAGCATCTCAAAGGTGAAGAAGGCTGAGTTCTGGTCTTGTTAATTAGACTGCAGCTTTAATGTATTTAATTAATTATATATATATATACTTTCTTTAATTGTGGTGTTTTATATTATTTTTAAGTAATTGTTTCTTTATGGATATTATTTGTAGCATTTAATTTGTTTGTGTTTAATTAATGAGTTCATGTTATTCATAACCTTTCCCTCTCTCTCTCTCTCTCTCTCTCTCTATATATATATATATATATAAATATAGCATGGTTTTTGTATGAGACAAATTAAAATACCAAAGTAATTATAAAAAAGTTTTTTTAAAAAATTCAATTCATATTTTATTCTCTTATAAATTAATGAAAAATTTATAAATTAAAAAAATCATGACAAGAAACTCATTGTCATATTTCTTGCTTAAAAAATTTGAGTGCATCACAGGAAAGGAAAGAGAACTTTAAAGCAGATATATTAAAATGAAGTTTGGAATAACTCATTAAATTAAAGTAATTCACCTTTGAAACACACAATAATATAAATATATAAATATATATATAATAACCTATTAAAAAAATGATGAGAAAGAAATTGATATGACTAGGTACTTTTACATTAGTTCATCAAAAAATTCCTTTCATTTTATGGTTTTAATACAAAAATCAAAACCAATTAAAAAAAACCCCAACATACTCAAATGGACTAAAAAGTAATTCTATAAATTAATTATATAGGACCTTTCTGCAATTATCTTAACACGAATCACAAAGCCATAAGTGTGTATCTCGAGGCAAAGCTATCCATGAAGATATGGTCGTCTCCTCGCGGCGCTGAAGGCCATTGAACAATGGCCCTTCGCGCGCTTCTTGGCCTTCATCTCCACCACCTCCTTCTTCGCCGGAACCCTAAATTCCACAAATTTCCAAATTTATTCAACCCTAAGTCCCTAATCCCTCGTTCTCGAACCCTAATTTCACGTTTCTCCTCCACAGGTACCTTCGTCTCTCTCTTAAATTTCAACCCTAATTTCAAAGTTTTGATTTTTTTCTCTTTATGACTTCAGTTTGTTCAGGAAAAAACTTAATTTTGACGAAGGATGAGAGGGCTGGAACTTCGGGGACGGTTGAAGGATCGGGGACTATCGCCGCGATTGTGACATCGTTGGGTGGTGGTCCGGCGGCGGTTGGGATTGTTCGGTTGTCTGGGCCGATGGCGGTGGATGTTGCAAGCCGGGTTTTTAGGCCTGCGAAGAGGAATGGTGAGGTTCCTTGGAGACCAAGGAGTCACTTTGTGGAGTATGGCCTCGCGCTCGATCTTGAAGGCAATGTCATTGATGAGGTTAGTTCATAGTTGTATATATTTACTTGAAGAGTTTGCTTCTGTTTTGATTTCAATAGCTTGGAAATGCGAAGTCTAGGTATGTGAATTGACATGACTATCTACTAAGACAATAAATTGATACTTGTTCACTAAAATCTAACACAATTCGTAATAGCGTCAAAGATTATCCCATATAGGGCCTTATAATGTTTTACTTAAATTTACCTTTTCCGAGTGGAATTATCATACACAAGTGTTTGTTTTTTTTAATTCTGTACTCAAAATGATATCATGCTAGTTGATCCTTTAGTTAAAAATGTGATTTTTCTGGTGGTGTGATTTCTAATCCCTTCTCTGTTCGGTCTACAATTTCGTTTTAGGTTTTAGCAGTACCCATGTTAGCACCAAGGTCTTACACCAGAGAAGATGTGGTTGAGCTTCAATGTCATGGGAGTGATGTTTGTTTACGCCGAGTGTTAAGAGCTTGCTTAGAGGCTGGGGCAAGGCTTGCTGAACCTGGTTAGTTCCTTCTTGCATTTTTGATGTATTTATCATTTTTATCTTGAACTTCAAAGGTGATGGTTTTATGAGAGCCAATGTCTTGCACTTATTAAACTTCTCTTCATGGATGACGCTCTTGCAAACTGGAAAAAATTTCACTCGTGCATCCTAGTTACTTGATATCTATAACTTGATCAATTGAGTCATATTGTGGTTGTTTTTAGTATGCCGTGTAAAACTGGATGACCGTGTGAGTTTGCCGGCAATTCAAACACTGCGCTTGCTCCCAGAACTTGGGAATGGAAGCCTTTTGTAGTTTAAGTCAATTATATTCAGAAATTCTTGTGTATAGCTGAATAGCTGCTTTGAGGACATCAGTAACCAACTCACCCTTCCTCAATGGGTGTCTCGGCAATGATCAGACGTGCATATTCGAATATTTAAAATTTTTTTTATTTTATGTGTTATTTTAAAATTTATTTGTGGTTACAAGAGGTTTCATAGGGATCATTTTACTATGCCTGTTAGAAACTTTTATCACTATATTTATTTATGTATTTTCATCATGCTTACAGACAACAGATTAACTCAGAGTGTTTGATCTGTAGGTGAATTCACACTCCGTGCTTTTTTAAATGGACGCTTAGACTTATCTCAAGCTGAAAATATTGGAAGACTGATTTCAGCCAAGTCTGTAGCTGCAGCGGATTCTGCATTGGCTGGGATGCAGGTGATTTAAGTTTATTAGTTTGTGTACCTTTGGTCTTTATATCATAGGCAATAATCTTGTATTTGTATAGGCTTATTCAAGGTGCATATCATAGGATTATCATAGGCAATAATCTTGTATTTGTAACTTTGGTCTTACTTTTTAATGAAAGCCCTGATATTTAAAACTGTAATTTATTTATCTGTTCTTTTAGGGAGGCTTTTCTGCATTAGTCAAAGGACTTAGAAAGCAGTGCATTGAGTTGCTTGCGGAGATTGAAGCTCGTTTAGATTTTGAGGATGAGTTACCAGCCCTGGACTCAAGCATATTGATTGACAAAATAAATCTCATGTGGTATGATGTCCAGCAGGCCCTGGATACTGCTAACTATGATAAACTTCTACAATCTGGTCTACAGGTATGATTCTATTGGATTTCTTTTTTTATGGATGCATCTTCACTATCTGTAGGGCTTATTCGGCATTGTTTTCTTAACCACAACACATACTTCTGAGTTATCTGTATCATTTTCATTCACTTATTTAACTAATTAGTATTTGTTTCTGCATCCCCTTCTTCTGTGTCTCCATTCACAATATGTGACAATGCATGATGTGAATGAATTTTTTTTTTTCTCCTCAACTTCCTGAATCTGAATTGAGTAGTTTTAATCTTTTGCAGATTGCAATTGTTGGCCGGCCAAATGTTGGAAAGTCCAGCCTCCTCAATGCATGGAGTAAAGTAGGTTGCTCGAGCTATTTGTGTCAATCTGAAGCTATATAGTTTAATTTTTTTATTTTGCTGATATATATTGGATGATGTTCCTCATTCCATGACATCTTATTGCAATTTTTAATCTGTTTTACTAGCATTCAGAGTGATAGAGCAATCGTCACTGAAATTGCTGGAACAACCAGAGATGTGGTGGAAGCACATGTGACTGTTCAAGGGATTCCTGTCACTCTTCTTGATACAGCTGGTATCCGAGAAACTGATGATCTTGTAGAAAAAATCGGTGAGCACATGTATGTCTGAAATCTACACATCTTTGTATCTTAAAGCCTGTCATTGAACAATGATCCCTTTTACTCATCAAGCTAGCATGTATCTGACTTGCAAGATGAAGTAATATTTTTATCTAGTTGATGGTGTAAACAATACATACAGGTGTGCAGCGATCGGAAGCTGCTGCAATGGGTGCTGATGTTATCATTATGACAATAAGTGCTTCTGATGGGTGGACTGAGGATGATAAAAAACTTATGGAACACCTTCAAATGAATCAGGTATTTATCAGAGCCTTTTTTTATTGAGTTCAGTTTTTAAAGAAGTTAAAGAAGCTATTTTCATGGTTTAGCTGCTAGAAGTTGACCACGGTTGGGATTTTTGCAAGTCTGACCTTGTGATCTACAGATGTCCACAAGTTTTGCTACACCGATCATCCTTGTCATCAACAAGATAGATTGTGCACCATCCATAACAGAGGAATTGTTCGAGGTCGATACTGGAATCTTCAAAAAACATGTCTGCACATGTGCTGTAACCGGGCAAGGAATCGTAGAATTGGAGAAGGCTATACTAGAGGTTAGGGGCTTGGATTCTATTCCTGCCGGGGGTCGCCGCTGGACTGTAAATCAGGTTCATATATGTATTATATCTGCATATTTGTTTTTGTTTCCCTCTGTTTTCATGAAAACTCGAACTGAATCTTTAGTGTTAAATTTGCTGATACTGTCCATGTCACAGAGACAATGTGAACAGCTTCTTCGCACCCGGGAAGCTCTGTCAAGACTTAAGTCATCCATATGCGAAGAACTGCCATCGGATTTTTGGACAATAGACCTGAGGGAAGCAGTGCTGGCCCTCGGCGAGATTAGTGGCGTCGACATCTCTGAAGAAGTTTTGTCAAGCATATTTAGCAAGTTTTGTATTGGTAAATGATTCATCAAATACAATATGATCTTGTAATTGAATCTTTAGTGGTTAGAATCCCTTTTTTAAGCTATACTGATTTACTATGCTATTGTTTGTTTTTCATTATATAATATTTTTATTTATTATTTTAAGTTTAGTTTTACAATCAAGCCGCCCCAGTTGCTCCACTTTTTTTTGTTTTTAATAAAAATTTTGAATGAAGTATTTAATAAATATAAAGCAGAAGAAACAGAAAAAGAAGAAAGCCAGAGTTTTATTTATAAATTTTCAGTCAATTTCTTTGTGCTGTCTGATTGTGAACTCTTGTGTTTTATTCTATATATGATCTGCTAACTATAAAGCCACTAAAATAAAAGTGTCAAGTTGCTGAGTAAGTTATAATATTTGATTAAATAATTATCCAGAGATTAATTAGTATTCAAACATTAAAAACAGACAAACAAGAATAATCAATGAGCAAAGAAACTTTAATAACAATACAAACAGTACAAAGAACTTGACTGAAAATTTATAAATAAAACTCTTCTTAATAGTGTGTTTGTCGCCTATTATTCAAAAAAAAAAAAATATAGACAGTAATTAATCTTCTTAATTTGCATTATGCTTCTCAGGATTAATTTGCATGCCATGCAAGTTAACCTGATCTTATATGCACGTTGGAGTTCAATGAACATATGGGAAAGAGGAGCGGGGTGAACCCACTGAGAGCACTAGGGACTTGCACTGGCTCAGGGTGGAACAAATGGGGACGGGCATGCCACGTGCCAAAACCACCCATACACAACCACTATTCACAACTCCCTGGAATGCGCTCACCGAGAATCGAACTCTCACCATCTCGGTGAGAGCTCTATCAGCGACCAGTGTCATCTAATGAGACTCGAGGAACTCTTGTTTCTTTGAATTGGTAACATATATAAATAAACAAACAAGAGAATTAATCAAAAAGGATGCAAGACATGATATACAAATGCATGAAATATTGGAAAATAGATAAGAAAAAAAAGGAATTATTCACATTAATATATATTAATTTCCATTACTAGTCTTCAGTTTTTCTCTTCTGTCAGACCTCAATCTGAGTTCATGAAGCTGAGCTTGCCATCTTTCTCTACAACACTTGATTCTCAACTCATTGTCATACATGCTTCTCAAGGTTGGATTAGATAAAGTCTCATAAGCTTGTCGGAGTTCGATAAACATTTTCGTCGACTCTTCTTTCATCGAAGGAGGACAAACATCGGGATGATATCGACGAGCCAAGCTTCTGTAAGCGATCTTTATCTCATCTATACTTGCTGTTTCTGATTCAAGAGAAAGAACTTTGTAGAAGTTTGTCTTCATTGACATGTTTATGGCTCTAGTCTTGCATGAAATAATAAAACTACTCTTGAGTTTTGCCTTTCTTGGTGTTAATACTACATCACTCAAACTCAAACTTAAATTATAACAACAACCCATATGAACTATATATGATCACTTACAAACACACACACACACAAATCAAACAGACAAATAAAAAGATAATTAAACAAGAATTGAGAAGATAGGATGAGTGAGGAAGAATGAAGAAGAGGAGGAGGTTATGATATATATATATATATATATATATATATATGGAGAAGAGAAGAATAAGGAAGGCAAACAAAGAAGACTTTTCAAAAGGGTGGTATGTTTGCCTTTTTAGTTTGGTTTAGGGACAATTGGACTAGTTTTTAACGTTATCAAAGTGTTTGGTGTGCTTATTAATATATTTTTTTTTTTTGAAATAATGTGGATAAACCACAGATTTATTGAATAGGAAAAGACAGTACAAAGTAGGAAACTACTCTCACCAGGGGTGAGGAGAAACGGAATACAGCAAAAGGAAGTAAAAAAACGAGGAAAAAAAAGATCTAGGTAGGTGGAAGACACCGTCTGGCATTGAGTTAAACTCTTTCTCTCTCGTTTTTTTTGGGAAGAGGAGCGGGGCGAACCCACTAGAGACCCCAGGGACGTGAACAAGCCTCGGTGGAACAAGTGGGGACTGGGGCCAGGCTCACGCGTGGCCTGGGAACCACCCGTACACAACTACTATTCACAACTCCTTAAATGTACTCACCAAGAATCGAACTCACCACTCGGTGAGAGTCTCATCGATGACCCATGTACTAAGTAGATCCAGGTGGTCTGGCACTCTCTCTCTCTCTCTCTCTCTCTCTCTCTCTCTCTCTCTCTCGTTAACTTAATCTAAATTAACTCATTTATAAGCATGATTAACACAAACCACTCTTAGAGAAGAATAAGATTAATTGCAAGAGTTTACCTTTGAGGTAGAGCTTTATTTCTTTATATTTTGTCTCCTATTTAAGCATGATCATGCATGCTTGTAAATATATGTTATTTACGCTTTTAATTATAATTAAACTTAAGTAATAACTTATGATTTTTTAAAAAAGAAAAAAGAAATATTATTGACTTTGCATTTGCCGGCCTATCTCTTCATGAAAATGTAGCTCAATGGGTAAACCTTGAAGTAATTGAATTTTTCATAGTGTAAAATAAAAATTAATTAATAAAAACAAAGCGTGTTGATACAACTAAAAAAATTAACCTCTATTTATTCTAAGTTGGATGATAAATTGAGATCATATAAATTCACTTGAAATAAATTATAAATGTTTCATTAATTCTTAATTATGATTCTGCCGGCCAAAGTGTGCAAACGTAGTCAAAGTCATGTTGATTAGGATGGCAAACACGTGAAGATATATAATACTTAATGATAGTAATTAATAATCATAACAATTAATTAAATACTTAAACAAGAACATGTTCATATAAATGAAGACAAATATATATATAAACAAAGAACAAAAAGACAAATTGTCAAATTGGGTGGCTAAATAATAACATAAACCAAGACGTGCGTTTAATATTTAATACTTCATGTCTAACCTTCAATAATTATAGAAACAAGCTCACCTAATTTTGCTTATTTTATAACACTGAAGATAACAGATACAACTCTGTTAAATTTTGCTTATTTTATCTAGTTAATTACATTATCAGTTCATCTTATCTTAATATTTATTATATATATATACTTGTTAATTAATAAAATACAAACCAAATTAAGAGTGTACATGTATTTATTTAATACTATTTTTTTACAAAAAAACGGCAAGCGCCGCCTCAGAAAAGGGTTGTCAAGATCAAACAAATATAATGGTGCACTGATTAGGGTGTTTTATTGGGATTTATTAACTCTGTCAGATGTCACATGGGGGCGATTATAGTTCTATCACGTTCGAGCCCAAAAGATTTCAAAAACTAACAATGAACAATGAATGAATAGTACTACTACAAGGTGAAAGAAATGACATCCTTGCACAGGGGATCCAACGAACAATGAATGAATAGTACTATTACAAGGTCTGTTTATTCACCATTCAAGTAACAATTCACTCTACTAGGTTGTGGTTGTTTAGATACTACCCTTTAATCAAAAGGTTTTCTTTTTATAGCATGATAATACTAATTATTTCTTGTCTAAAAGTTTGTAAGAGTAACATTACTTTAAAGGTCTAAAATTAGTTGTTTAGCTAACACTAGTATAGTCTAGTGATAACACATATTCTTTTCTGTACAGAGGACTCAGTGTTCAAAAATCCCAATATGCACAAGATGAGAGTAGATAATGCATTCAACACATACTCGTGCATGTCCTTGACTTCTTCGAGTGGTTTATCTACTTAGTCAAAATTAATAATAATAATAATAATAATAAAATTCATGGCTTATATGCATCCTATATATGCAAACAGAACTATAATAATAATTGATCTCAAAGGACAAGAAAGGTAGATTGTATTGTTAATAAGACCATGCCAAGAAGAAACAATCAAATAAACTATAATAGTTTGTTGATGTTTTTTTATATGACCAATAAGTAATGTGATATATATATATATATATAATTCTTGCTCATTACTCTCATGCAGCAAGGTCAAATATAGGATGCATTGGATTATCTGGATCCAACCAAACGAATGCAAAAAAACAACATAGACTTGGTTTTATGGGTATTAATGGTTTTCTATGAGTTTATTATTTATTTAATTGTCATCATTGACCACTTCCTTAAAACATGATGAATATAAAAATTAATGCACGTATAAAATAATTAGTGTGTTTAACATTAACATAAAAAATTGTTTTAAATCTATATATATATATATATATATATATATATATATATATATTAAATGAGGAACAAGAAATTATTGGAAAAAATAAGATACATTTGTTATTATTTATAAATAAACAAATAGAAAAAATGTTAGAAATTAACTTCTTTATTATTTAAACAGATTAATATAAGTTAGTCAACATTGGGAAGTTATGTTTAGTTATAAAAAAAAACAAGATGATCAAAGATTGGCTACGAGGTTAAATTTGTTATCCAAATAACAACGAAAAATCTTTTCATACTAAGTTTTACAAAAATATCTTCCATATAAATTTTTTTATTGTAGTAAATAAGATTTAAGTGGACAAAAATAATTTTTAAATTAAAACATAAAAATAGGAAAATCTCATTCATGTTTTCTTTTGATTTCTTACTCCTTAATCTCCTCATTATTATCTACAGTTACTAACCTCTCTTACTATTTACATTAAATTATAATTTCTTCATTTTTATTAAAAAAAATAAAAAATAAAACCAACAAGTGAATGAGATTACAAGCTCACTCTCAATCAGAGAACTCCCTTAACAAACCAAGTTATCTTCATACAACAAAAAAAACCAAAAAAATATTACCAAAAACACAATAAGAATCACAACAAGATTTAATCTCCCTCATCTATATAACCACACAAATCTCCTCTCAATTCCCCCCCATTGTTTTTCACAAACAAATGCCACCAATGAAAACTCCATTCCTCTTCCTCGCTCTCCTCTTCACTCTCTTCCTTCCCTCCCTCACTCATTGCCAAGATTCTTGTAAGTCTAATTTTCTTTCCCATTCATCTATATATATATATATATATATATATACCACATGTCAAGATTGTCTGCATGCATAGATTTTTTAATTTAACATATATTAACTCACACTCCATAATACCGATTATTTTAAGCCTAATTTTTTTTTTCTATTCATATATATATATATAAATCACATGTCAGAGTTGTATGTATAGATTTTTTTTTAAATATAGCATGGACTCATTTTCTATAGAGCCAATTATTGTAAGCCTAATTTTCTTTTCTATTTATCTATATATATATAAACCACATTTCGGAGTTGTATGCATAATTTTTTTAAAATATAGCATATATTAAGTCACACTCATAGTGCCGACTATTGTAAGCCCATTTTTTACTATTCATATATATATATATATATATAAAACCACATGTTAGAGTTGTATGCATAGATTTTTTATTTTTTTTTCACACTCTATAAAACCGATTATTGTAAGTCTCATTTTCTTTCCTATTCATCTATATATATAAACCACAGATCAATATGTGCATATATAGATTTTTTTAAATATAAAATTAATCCTCATTCTATAAAATCCAGAGAAATTCAACTCCTGATCTTTGACACGATTCAGTGCCAATAGACTAAGCAGAAAGCAATATTAGTATTTTATACGTATATAAAATTTATTAATAATAATAATAATAATAATAATAATAATAATAATAATTTTTTGCAGGGATAGCAAAGGCACACACACCATCTCATCCACCAAAACACTCACCGAAGCACTCTCCGGCGCCGCACAACTCACCGAAACATTCACCATCGCCACACCACCATTCTCCGACACCGGCACCCACACCGGAATCAGTACTACCATCACCACCATCATCTTCTACACCACCACCACCACCACCACCAACCTGTAGTTGTAACTGCACCTGCCCATCACCACCACCATTACCACCACCACCACATTCACCACCACCACCTCCTCCTTCTTATCCTCCTTGTACTTGTAACTGCAGTTGCTCACCATCACCACCATCACCATCACCATCACCACCATCACCACCATCACCACCAAGTGCAACACCACCTTCTCCTTCTTCTTATCCACCGGTTCACTCTCCTTCTCCGGCCCCTTCACCGATGCCGGTCTCTGCTTCATGGTCTTTCCGGCAGGATGCTTTTGTTTCTCTTTTTGTACTTATCTCTTTTCCCTTCTTTTTTTTTCTAGTTTAGTGAGTTCTTTTTTTAGTGTTTGAGTTCTTGTGTTTTTACTTGATTTAGTTTGGCCTATATGTTATTTGTGGTGATTATTTTTTTAATTTATTTATTTACTTTTTTTACCATTTCTTTGATTATTGAATAAAAAGTTTTTTTATTAAATAAATAAATACTGTGTTAACAGTTTATTATTTCATATTCTTATTGTTAATTTTTTTTTAAAATAGATAAATCACTCTGATTCATTGAAATAAAAGAAAAGATAAGATGATATAAATTAAAATTAACTAGGCTTGTGAGGATGATGGAGAGTTTTAATCTATAAATTATGATTATAATTATAATTAATGTTACATGAATAATTTAATAAAAATTAGAAATAAATTTTATCTTAAAAAATTACATCATAACCGCGAGGATTGTGTGGTTATTATTAACTTCCTAATTGATATGTCACTATCTTCAATGATCAGTTAAAGAGAACATGCATGCAAGCTTGATTGTTTTTAATATAATTTATTTATAATTTATTTATAATTGAGTGAGGAATATTTTTTTCTTAAATATTTCATTCAAAAAAAATTCTAATAAAATTAGTTATCATATGAGCCATGATCCAAATATATATAAACAAAACATGAATAATGTAATATAATTTAAAATAATTTCTATATATATAAAAAATAAAGGTTCCGAATATTTTAGCAATCTAACAAATCATATCAAAATAAATAAATTAAAAAAATTCTATCCTAATAAAATAGTAATGCAATGACTACTCATATTTATTTAATATAAAAATAGCATTCGCAAGAACAATCTTGGTCTTATTTATAATTAATTGATATTTTACCTTTTTCTTGAGAAAGAAAGTTACATTATTACCATCCTTAAAAAATTCTTCCTTAATATTTGAAGGAGGTTATGGATGTCTTTTCACGTGTTTATGGCATCACTTCATGCAAATAGACACACTAATTACTAAACTAATGGGCAAAAATCACATTTCATTTTTCTAACTTAAAATGGCCCTAAAAAATTCCTTCAAATTTCACTCATTCACATATTATTCCGCCAAATTTGAGTGTTCCCAAGGAGTCTTTTTTTTTCTGACAATATTTTTTTTCTATCATAAAAATAATTGATGTTGATATAAATAGTTATCAACTTTTTAAGCATAAACACATAATATTAAACGAAAATATACTATATATTAAATAAAAATAGAAATTATACATTTTAAGCAATGAATATTAGAAGATGAATAAACCCGATCGATATTACAGTAATCGGGAAAAAGTAAGTGTAAAAAAATAGAATGACGTGGCAATCAAGTGTCAAAGAGTCTGTCTAAAACGTTTTGAAACTTTCAGATATTTATAATTTATTTTCCCTTTCACAAAATTAAGAATCTAAATCACTATAGGATCCTTTGAACTTGTCTCGTTAAGCTAATCAAAAGCTTGATGACATTTGATAGTGGCTAACCCAGCCAATTAGCACAATATATTTATATTTTTTTCAAATCATAAAATTATATATATATATATATATATATATATGGCATCGTGAGTTTATTAAATGATATAAAGGTCATCTTTTTATTCTTGCTAAATTCTTCTGAATAATAACCTATGAATTAAATTTACTCTAGTTAAATTTTATTTTTTCCGAGTCTTCAATTACCAATAAAATTATCATTAAGATTTAATAATAAATAATAGTTAAGTAGATTATCACTCCCAGGCCTTTGTGTATAATATATACCTCTAAATTAATAGAATTTTACTTGCAACATTTTTAATTTATATTTTAAGTTTTAACTCATTTAAAAACAGAATCGATACAAGAATATAATTTACGGGATAATAATAACTCCTTTTTTTTTAAAAAAATATGCACATAAGGTCGAACCCTCTATAGGGAAAAACAACCAATTCTCTAGTTATAGAAGTGGTTAATCTATCTAGTTAATTTCAAAATTTTTACAACAGTGTATATATATATATGTATATAAGGCACAAATTATAAACTTGATCTAAATCCTTATTACTAAAAAAAGAAATGAAGAATAAAAAATAAAGCACAACAATAGTAATAATCATATATATAATTAAGTCAATAAGAGATAGCATTGCATTGACACTTTCATATGTGTATATATATATATATATATATATGCCAGGAAAACAAGAGTGCATTTGGATGCTAATTAAGAGACTAATTAAGAAGAGGGTTCAAATGTCCCAGTAATCAGTGATGAAGGATTTATAATGTTTCTTTTCATTGATGCCAGTGACCACTTCTCTTTTCTCTCATCATGCTTCATCTGTTGTTCCCTGCATTCAAGACTGCAGAATGCAATCTCACCCCTAAAATTAAACAATACCAATTCATCAACAAAATTTCAGCAAATTGAAATTTAATTTGAAGCATAAACTTTAATGAGTTCATTCACGCTTGTTCATCAGCGTACTTTTCTTTTACCAAAGTTGTGGTTTATCCATTTTTTTAAAAAACCATTTATGAAGTAAAATTAAGTTTCGCACATCATACCTATACATGAAGATATCTTTTCCGGGGCTGAGTCTTCGCCTACAAAGACCGCAATTCTTCAAGAAAGGTGCAGTATCGACGACAACAAAGTCAGCAGAGTTCCTCCTATTTCGGCCTCTCATCGTCGACAAATTAGTAACATGTCTTGAGCTAAGCCAATCTTGAGCTCCTTCAGATTCATCAGTAATCACTATTTTCTCATCTTTCAGATTTGCACATGTTGTTTGCAGAACTCCAACTTCAGGAATAAACTCTGTTATGCTCAGAGTACGCGGCATCTCCGGCCGCCTCTGCCTCTTCCCGAGCAACATCTTCGACTTAAAAGACATCGAGCCGAATTCAATTCATTCCACATAGCTTTACTCCTACTGGCATTTTATTCAGTTGCTTCCTGATTGCTTAGCAAAATAGAGTCTTGAGTCATGCAATGTATCATGATACTAAAAGTGATCAAGCTTTGATGAATTACATCACCTTTTGCTTTAAATTTCAATGGTGTTGATCCCCACTCGAGGCCGGCCGGAGAATGACAACGACATAAAAGAAATGCGAGAACATTTTTTATCTTCCATTCATTTTTAACTGTGAAAAGCATGTCAAAAGTAGTATGTGTTTGAGGAATTACACATCAGATGCAAGTTATTCTAACCACTTATATTTATTCTTTATGGAAATTAGAGTTAGAGGATCAAATGTGACCCTACAAAGCACAAATTAATGCAGCAAAAGTGATATACAAAGATGACATCCACTATGAATAAACTTTAGATGATCATGAGTTCTTGGGCATCATCACTAAGAAAGCCAAGCATGCGTTGTGTCATCTTTGATGCTCTGCTTTTGTTTGTTGCTTGGAGTTGAAGATGAGGAGCACTGTATACCACTGCTTCATTGATTCTTTTGCTTTTTTTTTTTCCTTCTCTTTCTACTATTATTATTATTATTATTATTTTTTTTTCTATGTTGCTCTTGCTATGAAGAAGATACTAAAGAGCTAATGACCTCGCGGAGCAAGAGAGAGTGGGACCACATGTATGTGGACGCTGGATCACTCGTATACGCTACTATTTACTCTCCGGGAAATATATTTTTATTTGTAATTTGAAATTTTTACCACTTGTTAAAGATTATAATGGGGACCGATATCAATAAAATATTTATACAAAGTGTTTGTGTTTTTTTTTTATGATGAGGTGGAAAAGTTGTAATATAGAGTTTAGAATATAATTTAATTATTTATTATTTTTAAAGTAAGAATTCTTTTATAAATTTTGTTATTAATTTTTGTTTTGGGGGAATTTTTTTTATAATGAGGATTACATTTTTTATGTTTATCATTAACAATTTATTGTCATTAATAATCTTATTATTTCTTTATTTCAGAGTTTTTTTAAAAAGAAAATCAGCTATATTATTTTTCATTCTATTATATTTTATTCATTATGACGATAATATTAGTAAAAAAATAAAAATAAATATGTAAAACATAATGGTTTAAGTGTATTATGGCCTTATTTGGGTTAGCTTTAAAAAAAAGTGCTTTTTTTTCAAATTGTAAAAGCACTTATTTTAAAAGTACTTTTGAGAGTAAGTTAAGTGCTTTTTAGTGTTTTATGTTTGGGTAGTTTCAATGTAAAAAGTACTTATATATATGTGAAGTTGTTTGGATATGAATTTTTAAAAGGGCTTTTAGGGTGTCAAATTACTAAAGTGGGCATTCATTGAGTTATTTTTATACATTGCTATTAATAGTGATTATTAAAATATTAATGATAATAATAATAATAACTTAATGTATTATAATTATAATTATTATTATAACTTAATGTATTGTAATTATAATTATAATTATAATTATAATTATAATTAAAATTATTATTAATTATTATAACTTAATGTGTTATGATTATAATAATAATTATTATTACTAATAATAATAATTATTATTATAAAGTAATGTATTAATAATAATAATAATAATAATAATTATTATTATTATTATAGAATTATTATTATTATTATAGTCATGTTTTTTTGTTATTTAATAAGCTAGGACTAAGGGTATTAATTTGTTTTAATTGTTTGAGGGTAAACCCGGTAATTTACAAAACCCAAAACAACTTTTTAAAAGTGCTTTTTTCAAAAGCACCTCTTTACTACATTTTTGAAAAAGTCGAATTTGGGCTTTTTAACAACTCACTTTGCGAGAAAAGTTTCATACAAACATCTTTTCTTATGTCCAAAAGTGCTTAACTTATGAAAAAGTGCTTTTGGGCTTCTAAGAAGCCAATCCAAACAATATATATAGAGAGAGAGAGAGGGGCTAGATCATCTACACGTGTAAATTCAAAATCTAAGTATGTTTGTTCTTGCCCGTTGGATGGAGATTCAACTCTCATGATCATCCTTTTTTTTGTTGTTGTGTTGGATGGAGATTCAACTCTCATGATCATTTTTTTTTTATTATTGTATTTATGAACAGTAGCATAGTAAAAAAAGTTAGATACATAACATTTGATCTGAACTGTTCAATTAAATCTACATATTAGTTTATATAAACAAACAAGAACACCCCACTTACCCATCCATTTTTCACTAGTACAAGATATTTGTTATCGTGACTGCCATCGTTACTAACCAAATGCAGTGCTGGGACTCATTAGAGGGTGTGGCAAAAAGTTGATGAAAAAAATTTCACATGATTGAATAAACATTTCGACCACTAACAAAAACTCGCATAAAATTTCCGATAGTCGAGTGAGAAATTTTCGATTTAATTTTTCTAATTTTTCAAAAATCTAAATTTTTTTAAGTTTTTAAAAAGACAATCAAAAAGATTTAAACAATAAAATGAATACAATTAAAATAAAAATATATATGAACCAATTTGAACCTAATAGATATATGAAAGAAGTCTGGTGTAAGTTGAATGTGTTTTTCCGTTGAAATTATGGAACTTTCTGGATGTTTGCGTGGATTTATAATCATGTACGCAGATGAAAAAAATCTAGAACCTTTGTAATTTATAATTATGAAATTTTTTTCGTGGGTTGTCTTGGTAAAATACTCCCAAAATCGGCTATTTTGAGGCCACGTGTTAAAATGAGTTCGTGACGACCCGTTCAAAGAAAGCATGTGGTCCACGCCGAGTCGGTTTCGGGAATTCTTCGCCTCACACCTCCACGCTTCTTCATATTCTAAACCCGACTTAAATAACTATTAAAAAAACCCTAATAATTAACTCGACTGCTCAATCCCACTCCAACCGCTTAATCTCCACCGCTCGTCTCGTTGCACAACCCAATCCTCGAGTCATAAGCCTAACAATTTTTTTCCCGTGCGAGGGTGTGGCGGATGTCCCTCCTCGCCACACCCCTGCCGCTTACTCGGGTTACAACTTATACATCCATTTCTTCCTATCTCTCTCATCTGATTTCTCACACTTACTTTTTAAATACTAGGGACGTTCTACGTCCCAGGAATATATTTTACTATATATATATAGAGCAATGTTTCACCCAGAAATACTGTTTAATAAATAGTATTAATGTGCTTAACACAGTAACTCAATCACTCTGAACCATTCATTCCGATTTCTTACAGAAATTTTTTTTTTAAAAAAAAGGTTCAATTACCAGATTGGTCCCTCTATTATAGTGAAAGTGCCTTTTCAGTCCCCTTATTATTTTTTGTCCTTCTGAGATCCCTCTATTTTACCATTTAGTGATATGTAAGTCCCTCTTAGGGACCTTTTAGGGACAAATGATATGAGAGGGAAGAACTTTTATTTCACTAAATGGTAAAATAGAGAAATCCCAGAAAGACAAAAAATAATATGGACTGAAAGGGCACTTTCACTATAATAGAGGGACCAATCTGGTAATTAAACAAAAAAAACAACACCAATTTTTGTTTGACTCTCTCTCTCTTATGTTCTTTTTTTAAAATCTAGAACTTCTTTTGTCGAAATATTATATATATACACACATCTACCTCCACATAAAAAACGGGTATTTTTTATTATATATATCTGCAAGCTATAGGTAATTATGCAGGGAAATTAACTATTATTTGAAAATTTAATCTTAATATTCAATAATAAATATCTATAATAATATATTAACAACTTTCACATTAAGAGTATATTCTTAAAAACCTCTTTTCCTTGCTAAGTCAGGAGTTTAGAGATCAACTCCTCCTCATAAGCATGGGGTGAGAAGGTTGTTTGTTCAACTTATTAAAAAAATATATATATATATATAAATAATAATAATAATTATTATTAAATTATAAAGATATATTTTAAATTTCTCAAGATGGAATCTAGACCATCCATCAAGTTTTAAGATCAACGGTCTCTACTAAACCGGTGGCTAATATCTTGAGTTTAATCTCAGCCGTAAATATACCTCAAGATCGGTGTTGAAATCAATCAGTTCTATCTCCTCTCCCTTCTCTCTCCTCTTCGTCTTTTCTATTACGCCCTCGGTGGCGGGAGGTCGGCGGCGCCGGTGTCGAAAGGTATGCCCAATTCCTTCCTTTATATCTTTGATTCCATGAATTTGATTGATATCTATTCAATCGTGCACTGAACTGCGCGTTTTCTGCTGTTTTTGGCGATTTATTTGATATATAAATGTCATAATTTGATTGATGTTTAGGGCTTGTGTGATGTATTGAATTGATTTTTGATAGAGGGGATTGGGAATTTGGGGATGATTAGGGTTCCGTTATTGATGTATATAAGGACACGAATTTGATCGTGATTGGGTTTTTTTTAGCTGCGTGATTAGGGTTTTGGATTTGAGTTGTAGAGTATTGAATGCTGGTTTTCGTGCTTAAATTAGCAGTCTCTTCAGTGTTCGATTTTGGATTAGTTTTGTTAATTTGTGACCAATTATTTGTGCAGATTTACACAGAAATTCTCCTTGATTATTTTTAGAATTTTTTCCCAAGTAAAAGCATTAATTTGAGCTGTTCTGGGCGAAAGAAAGGTCAGTATGAACGGAGGGGAACCCTTTTATCAGGATGCGGATCTTGGTGACTTTGGATCTAGGTGGTATTTCTCCCGTAGAGAGATCGAAGATAGTTCTCCATCTAGAAAAGATGGTATTGATCTGAAGAAAGAGACATATCTCCGAAAATCATATTGCACATTTTTGCAGGATTTAGGCATAAGACTGAAAGTGTAAGCTTTCTATTACATCATTTCAACTGTAAAAGATCGGTCTTTCTGTGAGTGTGTATGTTCTATCTTGTTCTATCTTTTCTATCAAATTAATCGAAATTTGATGTTTTATCAGTATACTTTTCTGTTGTGTACTTTTTTTTAAAGTTGAAGGTTTGACTGTTAGTTTTCCTGGGAGGTTATGGCCCTATGTTAGCCTTACCAGAGGAACATTTGTTTAAAGTGAAGTTTTTCTTTGTAGTTAGCTTATTTCTGAAAATTTTACAGAGTAGGTGAATACAAATTATGAGTTGTTTGAAGTGTAACTTGTAATTGACAGTTATGACTCTAGGACATGCTCTTCAGTATGTTACTTAATGAGTTCAGTTCCCATGATAGTTTGTTTGCAGCTTTTCAGATTGAAAAAGAACTTGGTTTAGTATTGCTGTACCTTCTGTCAAAAGAAAATTCATAGCAGACATTTGACATTGTAGACCAACCCGACATCCACCCACTTAGCTCTTTTCTACTGGTTCACATGGCCAAACACAAAAATGTATGCCCTCTTGATTTGGCAAGATTCCTCCAATTTGAAACAAATTTATGCACCCGTTTTTCGGCCATTTATTTGCTATCATTTTGAATTATGTTTTATTAGATAACTGACTAATTCTTTTATGTGATAATGCCATTTAAATTAGACTTACCAAAAACAATGGTTATTGCAGACCTCAGGTTACAATAGCTACTGCCATAGTGCTTTGTCATCGTTTTTTCCTTCGACAATCTCATGCCAAGAATGACAGACGGGTGAGTGTGTTTCTATTCTTATTTACCTCTTAAGTAACTGTGGGCTAGTTAATACCATGATGTGTCTGTTTAGTTTTTTCACTGGCTTCCTATGAACATATGCTTAGGCTTTAGCTATAGCAAATATTTCATTCTATTTCTTGTGACAAAATTGATGCTATTATTGGGTAAGATTCTCAGAGTAAAGATTTGTGATCTCATCCTTGTTGGGAAGTGCATCATCCTTTGAAATGGCTCTTAGAGAGGCAGTAGATAAGATTGGCATTTTAACCAGTTTATAAACTTCAGTATTTGTTTGAGGCTCTATATTTTAGTACAAGATTTTTTTCACGTTTTTAGATAACATATACTTGCATATGTGTGAGTTGATGTTGTGCTGTTATTTTAATCTTCCTAAAAAGCTGTATGGTTGTTCTTTGGTTGCAATGTGTTGTTTTCTGATCTTTAATGATAGTCTGACTTTGTGCTGACAAAATTTGCTTCTTTGGTGTTTATTCATGTTCATCTGGTGGTTCTTACCTTTTTCCTTGTCTTGCTTAATTGAGACTTTCTACATTTTGGTTAGCTTACTTTTTATCCATGTTAAAAAAATTATAATGTTGATTGATACATCTTTATGTTCTGTCCGTTAAAATTAACAAAAAGAAAAATGAAACACAATTGTATAATTGTGGCGCCTTTCCCTAACTTTACTGTGTATGCATTATATAGACCATTGCAACCGTGTGCATGTTCCTTGCTGGGAAGGCTGAAGAAACTCCTCGTCCATTGAAGGATGTCATTCTTGTTTCCTATGAAATCATGCATAAAAAAGATCCTTTGGCTGTCCAGAGAATTAAGCAGAAGGTATAGTCAGGTTTTTTATTGTTAAGCCATCAGGGGTTATTAATTGTGGTTCTCGTGAATGGAGTCTGCCTTTCTTATGCAAATTTGTTAGTTTGATGTTATAATATTTTGCTTTCCAATACACTTTCTCTTGTTTGTCTGAATGAAAAAAGTTAGATGATTGTATTATAATTGGCTCAATCTTCCCTCCTGTTATTTTTTGCTTCAGTTTTCTTTGCCTCAATTGTCTGTGTGCTGTGGATTTCTGAGGCTATTGTTTCTGTTACCATGTAGGAAGTATGTGACCAACAGAAAGAACTTATACAATTAGCTGAGAGGGTTGTTCTCTCCACACTCGGTTTTGATCTTAATGTTCACCACCCATATAAACCTCTTGTTGAAGCAATAAAAAAATTCAAGGTTGCGCAGAATGCTCTTGCACAAGTTGCATGGAATTTTGTCAATGATGGGTATGCTGTACCTGCTGTAACTCTTTATTTATTTATTTATTTTTAGTGATTTAGGATGTAAAGTAGATTGGTTTTGCTATTTTGCATGGTTTTTTTTCTTTTCTTAACTCAATTGAAACCTTTTGCAGGCTGCGGACATCACTCTGCCTGCAGTTTAAGCCCCACCATATAGCTGCTGGTGCCATCTTTCTTGCTGCCAAGTTTCTTAAAGTGAAGCTTCCATCGGATGGTGAGAAGTTCTGGTGGCAAGAATTTGATGTCACCCCACGGCAGTTAGAAGGTTTTATAATAACTTAGTTGCCAGAGTCATGGAAGGTTATCAATGGATGTACCTACTGTGCTTATGCACTTGTATATGTTCTTG
This sequence comes from Dioscorea cayenensis subsp. rotundata, assembly GCF_009730915.1. NCBI lineage: Eukaryota > Viridiplantae > Streptophyta > Magnoliopsida > Dioscoreales > Dioscoreaceae > Dioscorea > Dioscorea cayenensis. The sequence continues at coordinate 2,444,442 of NC_052489.1, forward strand.
CAGATGTCAGCAATCAAATGTTGGAGCTTTATGAGCAAAGTCGACCTGTGCAGGCTTCACATGCAAATGAAGTTGAAGGAAGCACCAGTGGTGGGACAAATCAAACTGTGGTTACAAGTTCAACCATTAATGAGAATCCACCATCAACAAATGTCCGTTCTCATGCTAGTGAGGCACTTAACACCAAGCAAGTGGTCCGAGTACCACAACCTGCCAAGCTAAATGTTCCTCCGACGGCATCTGATTTCCAAACCTTGCCTCAAAGTAGTTCGCTAACCCATGAAAATGCCAGTAGCGAGGTTTTTGACCGGAAAACGGACAATGAGGAAGAAGATTGCTTGCATAATGAAGTAGGGCAGCATGGCCGCAGGAGCGAAAACATGGCAGGTGCTTCGATGCATACCAGCTCCTTTACTGATAGACAAGCCCGGGAAACAGTAACTAGCTATGCTGGTGAAGCAATTGAAACAAGGGAGAGAAAGGATGATGCTTCAGCTTCAATTTCAAAGCTCGACAGGAACAAATTTAAAGCTGCTCTTGAGAGGAGAAGGAAGCAGGGAAGTGATGCTTCCACTGAGACCAACTTAATGGATGATGATGATCTCATTGCTAGGGAGATCGAAAACGGCATTGAGCTCGCTGTGGAAGGTGAGAAATTAAAGCAGGAGAAAAGAACTGGTTGGCCTAAGCCCCTGAACCATGCAGGACCCAAGAATCAGAATGTGAATTCCGAAGAAGGAGAGCTTTCATCTCTTAAATCATTCAATGGAAGTGATAGAGCTCCAAGCAAATGGCAGCATGATTTGCCCCATCAATCAAGAGATGCAGGTGGAAGATCATTTATAGAAAACACTGGAAGGGACCATAAACGATTAAGGCATGACGGTTATGCATGAAAGTACAACAGCCAAATCTATCTACTAACTGAACATTCCTCTCTTAATGTTTTGGGCATGAATCAACAGGAATGCTTCATAATTTTTTTTCCCCTTCATGGATATTTTTCGGGAATGTAAATAATGCAGTATGTAGAACTTCTGAACTTAATGAATATCAAGCTAGTTTTGTTCACTTGTGGAAGAATTTGTTGTATTTGAGACGGCACACAGGAGATTCCAGTTTATGCACTTTGAAATGCAGGATGTTGATTAGAACTAAGAATAGCTGGAAATGATGCATCGTCTCTGCTGATAACTGCTGATCTTTGTGTGGATTTTTAATCTCAGGTCACTTTCTTGTAGCCGTCTCTAATGAAAGCTTCTCTTATGCCATGAATGATGCTATTAGTATCCCATATACTCCATTGTAATCTCAGGTAAGCTTTGTTCTCATCTACTCACTTGACTTCTCTTGAGCACAATGCATTATAGCTTACACACATACTGCCTCCAGTTTCCACTATGAACATGATAACATCCATGAGACTCTGTTTATACTTTAACTGTTTCATCATCTTCCTCTTTGTCTTCTGCAGAGAAGTTCTAAGTGACAGTGATGACCGGTATCTCAAAGACGAGTACTATGCGCTCATCGCACTTAAGCAAGCTTTCAGCAACCCGCCTTTCGCTGCCAATTGGTCTGGTGAGCAGTGCTCTGTTAACAGTTCTTCATGGTTAGGCCTCCAGTGCATCAACAATCGTGTCGTCTCCATCTCTCTTTCCGGTCTAGGCCTCTCTGGCCTGATCGGAGACCCGCTTATCCTTGCCAACCTCACCGAGCTCACTCTCCTCAGTCTCAAGAACAACTCCATCTACGGCGCCATGATGAACTTCTCTTACAACCAGAAACTCACCATCATTGACCTTTCCCTGAACTCATTCACTGGTCCCATCTCAACCTCACTAACAACTCTCAATGTCCTGCAATCACTACATCTCAACAGGAACCAGTTCAATGGATCAATCCCTCCCTTAAACCAATCAACACTGAAATCATTTGATGTCTCCTTCAACAGCCTCTCCGGCGAGATCCCTTCCACCGTCACTCTCCGATCATTCGGTCCCAGAGCCTATTTTGGCAACCCAGGTTTATGCGGTGTACCAACCTTCAAAACCTGTGTGATTTCTGAAGAGAAACACAATAAGATCAAAGAGTTCTTGCTAAAACCATCACTCATCTCCATTTTGATTATTCTTGACATCATTCTGCTTCTTGTTCAAGCATACAGCCTCTATGTCTTCTACAAGAAATCCCACAACAAAGATCAGAGGCAGAAGATCAATGACAATCCCAAAACTACTACTACTGCTGCTACTACTAGTACTACTACAAATACATCTTCTTTTTACACTGACATGATGATGCATGTTGATAGACAAATGAAGGTGACACTCATGAATGGATCAGAAGGTGAAAGTCTAGACTTGAAAGAACTATTACAGTCTCCGGCCGAAGGGCTCGGAAAAGGGAACTTTGGAAGCTGTTACAAGACGACGATGGATTCCGGCAGGTCTTTGGTTGTGAAGAGGTTGAGAAACTTAAGGCCACTGAGCCATGAAGAGTTCAACAAACACATGCAATCACTAAGTGTTCTACAACATCCCAACCTCCACCCTATACTAGGATACCATTTCTCCAATGAAGAGAAGCTCTTAATCTCTGCTTTTGCTACCAATGGCAACCTCTTCAACCGTCTTCATGGTAAATGCATTACATACATATAATAATCTCCATTCTTCAACCAAATATATTAAACTGCATTACCTAACATTAACATCATACTATCAATATGATATATTAGGAGGAAGAGGAGGAAACAGAAGAGCATTTCAATGGAACACAAGGTTAGAAGTGGCCAAAGGTGTTGCTAAAGCAATGGCATACTTACACAAGATGACTACTACCAATGATAATAATAATCTTAATGATACTAACTTCATCATTCCACATGGAAACTTGAAAGCTTCCAACGTTCTGCTTGACGACAATGACACTCCATTGCTCACTGACTATGCTCTTACTCCACTCTTCCCGCCACCTCTCGCCGCCAACTTCATGCTGGCTTATAAGTCACCGGAGCACCTTCGGTGGAGAAAAGTTTCCAACAAGTCTGATGTGTGGAGTTATGGTTGTCTTCTTGTGGAGCTTATCACCGGAAAGTTTCCGAAGTATTCCTCACCGGAGGGAGGGAATGGGGTGGACTTGGGGAACTGGATTCATAAAGCAGTTAGAGAAGAGTGGACTAATGAAGTGTTTGATATGGAGATTAGTGGGAAGAGGAAGGCTGATAAAGGGATGTATATGTTGTTGCAAATTGCTCTTCGGTGTTGTGAGAAGTCGCCGGAGAAAAGGCCGGAGATGGAGGAGGTGGTGGAGGAGGTGGTGGCTATCAAGCCATGCATGGCTGAAGAGGATGAGGATGAGGATGAAGTTGAAGCTGAGTCTACTAGTACTTCCAACTAGCTTTGCTTCTTCTTCTTCTTCTTCTTCTTCTTCTTCTTCCTCTTGTTGATGCTGCTCTCATTATTAATTTTAGCTTTATTTTGTTGTGTGATTTGTTAGGAATTTGATTTTTTGATTTTTCTTTTTTAAGTTTTTTTGTGTTTTAGTTTTTTGTTTTATAGATGTAAGAATTTTTAATTTTGAAAGATGTTATTGTATGATGGTTGCTTTTTTTTCTTGCATACCTTTATAAATTAATAATAAACTAAACAAAAAAGTATATGTATTTCTGATTTTAATTAAGGCTATACACACAATAAACAATGTTGCTAATTATATAAAAAGTTATAAATTATGGTAAAAAAAAGTAAACAAAATTAATACAACCTTCCCTAGTGTGTCTAGGATATTAATTTGGTTGAATATATATTTTTTTATAAAATAGGTAAATAATAATTTTATTAAAAAATATAGATTTATGAGAAAATAACAAAAAAAGCACAAATTGCATCATATATATATATATATAACTGATTCTTTAGTTCGAATAATGTCACTCGATTATATCAAACTGACTGCAAATAATCTTTTTTCGTCCTATGAACTTTAAGGTGTATGAAGTCTCATATTTGACTCTTGCGGAGGAGTTGATAGAGAGTCCATTTAACTTAGATTGACCACAACGACCAAATTTATTATTTTTATACATAAGGATAATAGGTTACCTAGTAGAAAAGATTTCAAAATCATCACAAACCTCCCATTTTTCTTTTCTATTGCAATTCGAATCATCCACCGGTACATGGACAACTATGCGGACTGATTTACTTATATGAATACACTATTTAATCAAGTATCATGTACTAGAATGTAACAGGATATATGTATATTTATATTTTTACTTAATGAAAAGTTCTTAATGCTAGTTGAGTCCTCAGTTCCCCAATTGATTGGCTAGCAATAATACGTACAGTTTTTCTCAATTCAATCAGATCACAATGAGTGGGACTTTGATCATAACATAATTGATAAATCCAAGATGTATCTCTTCAAAAACATCAAAAAACGAAATAAATAGAGTTTTTCAGTGATAACGTTTGTGAATGGTCATTCGTCGAGGGCTTTAGAAGTCCGTTGAGATTTGAGAGTTCTCCTCATCACTGGTCAAGATGCATAAGAATTCAAAGTTGCATTTATAAGGATAGATATATAACATATCATCTAACTTGGTTCCCTTTTAATCTAAAGCAACAAATAATAAGAAAAATAAATATATATGATCAGTTTTTTAATAACAATAAAGGTTGACTTGGGAAAATATTATTATTTCTTTTTCAACCAAAAATATAATATTTCAAATAATGGTTTCACATCACATGTGATTGCCCCTGAATTTTCCCCATTAACAATAAAGGACCATTAATAATATTCATAATATATATATATATATACCCGGAAAGTAAAAAAGACGAAATTGCCCTTGGATTTCCCTCAAAATCACAAACGACAAAATGGAGTCAGTCCCCAGACGCAGACGCCACGAGCTCGCAACAAGCTCCAGCCATGGCCGTCGAAACCCTACAAACACTCCTCCGTAGCCTCAAATCCACACTCTATGCTGTCATCTCCCCCAGTTTTCAATGGCGGCGTGGTGGTCCTCGGCCCTCCCTCTCCTCCTTATCGCTTCAGCGGTTTTCATCAACGAGTGGATCACGAATCCGACCTGCACCACCTCCGGCCACCCCAGCAATGGTGATATGCTGCGCTCTGGTGATCTTCGGGTTATGATGGTCTCCGATCTCCTCCTCGGTGATTCCGACGCTGACCTTGCCCAGCGTCTCGCTCGTCATACTTTCCTATCTAAAGCCCTCAGAGTAAAACCCTAATCCCCTTAATCCTCTAGTTCTAGGGTTTATATATTGGTGTCTAAAAATGTGAAATTTGAATTCTTGATGGCCAGAAATCTGTGGAGATGGTGAGGCCTGATATGATTGTAGTTTTGGGGGATCTCTCTGCTGGAGGATCGGATTTGAATGTTGGGAAGTGGTTGGATGAGTTGCAGGAGTTTCAGTGGATGCTGGGACCTTATGTAGGGCTGCCTATGCATGTTGTTTTGGGTGAGAGGGATATGGGGAGGTGTGGTGAACTGAATGAGGAGTTCATTGGTGGGATTGCTGGTTATTTGCCTGGGATGGACTCTGCTGGTTGTGGGGCTTTTGTGATGAAAAAGGTTACCTTTGTTTCCCTTAATGGTGTTGCACTGCAGTGCAAGGATGGTCAGTTGAGGTTTGGGGTTGAGAGGGTTATAGAGAGGGAAAGCATGGAGTTGAGGAGCACGGGTGCAGGAGACTGATGGAAATGGTGATGTTGGTGTAGATGAATTCCAGTGGAGAGACAATGGAGTGGAATCTGGTTCCGGCCCTGTTGTTTTGGTCCATTTTCCATTGCACCAGATGGGTGTTGATTACAATGGTGGAACTAGTTCAACAGAAGATGATTTCTGGATAGCTTCTTCCATAGGTTTTGGGAGTTATAATGATAGGTTAGTTTTATTATCTTTCTCATTATTTTATTGTATCAAACTATTGCTGAAATATGGTTTGAAATATAGTTGTTTATTATCTTGGTGAGTATTGTAAGAAATGCCACTTGATGATAGGTAGATTTCTGATTTACTGTCATTATGGTCTTGTATTAAACTAATTCTGAAATATTGTTTATTATCTATCTTCATGAGTAATGTGAACAATGTCTCTTGATGATAGGCAAATTTTAGTTTTTTGTGGTTATGTTCTTATGCCAAACTATTGCTGAAATTTGTTTGGGACTTTCTTGTTTATTATCTTCATGATTAATGTGAGCAATGTCCATTATGACTTGGAGGCTGTTCTATCTCCTGTATCTTGACGATAAGATCAATGAATGCTGTTCATAGAATACTTATATGATTAATGTTGTAAACTAGCTAATGAGGAGAGGAGCTCTCACTGTTGATGTAATTTTTTAGTGAAATGTTTGAACAAGTTTGGACGTTGTACATGCATATGCGCAAGCATATAACCATAAATTAGCTCAATTCCATTTTTGTTATTTAATGCTTGTAATTGCATGAATGCTGTATAATACCTGCACATATTTATCTCCCTCTTGGAGTCATGCATTCCATGGTGTAAAATGGAAAGTTAAACAGAAAAGCCCCTGCTGAAATGATAAGCCAAAAGTGCCTTATGTTGCCAAGGTGTTCTAGAAAGTTTAAAGAAACTTAGCTTGAGTTTCTATGGTCACAGACTTGTAAGCAATAACAAAGAAGTGTAAATACAAATCTCAAGTTTCCCATGATGATTTCATTTTTTTTTTTTGTTGAAAATAGCATTGTGACTGGTGAGACTTGACTTAAGATCAGGAAAATGACCTCTTGTTGGTCTTCAAGCTCTACCACTAGTCCATTTCTACTCGAGTGCAATCAAGATTATGAAATCAGGACAACTTTGTGTTCTTTCTTCATAATTTTAACTTGTCATCTTTGTAGCCGTTGCCCTCATTATCTTACATGCATTTATGTTTCATGGTAGATTCACATTTATTGTCCCCTATTACAACATTTTTTTAATTATGTTGATTTAGCCAGTTGACTTGTTCTCGTATGTGCACTTATTATGAAAGTTCAGCTACTCCAAGGTTTAAGCTCATTCTTTTTCCTCTTGGGCAGTGTGATCGTTGGCGTAAAACAATATGAGTCAGTAGACAGTCTTCCTGTGAATGCAACCCAATATATCATCCATGCTCTTAAACCAAGGTCATATTTATATTTGGAAAGCTGTTACAATTTACCATGTAAACTGTAATTATCTGTAATCATTTTCTTTTGTCTGGTACATATATGTGCATTCAAACCTACCTGTTGCTGTGATAAATCTGGGTTCTAGTTTATGTGTTTGTCTCGGCAATCAGCCCTTAATAATGAAGTGTGTTTGTCTCGGCAATCAGCCCTTAATAATCAGCCTTTGGGAGATCTAATCCGCAGCTTTCTCTTTTCTTTCAAGGCATGGAGCGTCCATTTTGGATTGATGAGCTCTGCGAGCTCTATAATCTCCTCTTTTAGAGTTGGGTTGTTAGCTTAGTTTTTTAGTTTCTTTTGTTAGCCTGTGCGCTTCCTTGTCAAAAAAAAAAGGATTGCTAATTTAGATGTCTAGATCTTTTCATGTTTGTCAGTGCCTTATTATTTATTCTTCTTTTGCAGGATTGTGTTTAGCGCTCATACCCATAGTTTCCATGATCAGATACACAGTGATGGTACAAGGGAGGTGACCATTCCAGCCTTGAGGTGGGCTCCAGGTATTCAACCTGGTTTTGTAGTCTCCACTTTTGGTGAGAACAAAGCAGTCTTTGTGGAGATCTGTTCTTTCCCTGGTGTATCAGGTCTTGCAATGTGTTTTAAGTGGTGTGTGTCAATCATTCTCATGTTGATGACGTTGGTCCTTGCAAAATTATATTTGCATTTCGTAAACATTGATCTGCACTGATTTGAAGGAAGAAAATATTTAGTTTCTCATTGATATTTGTGCTTTGTGTATGATTTCTGTACCATTTCTTGGTAGGTGTGACCTAGACTAAATGTGAAATTGCTTCATTTTGTTATGTGTAATGATGGGTAACATCCTACGTACTATAGACTATACCTGAGCTTGGATGATGATTGAATGTGAACAGACCCATAAAGCAAAAGATATAAAGAGAACTTGAAGGATAAGGAATTCAGAATATGGTGACATGTCTGAATGCTGCTTTGTTTTCTATCTTGGCTGCAGTGACCAACAAAAAGCTTGGCATTGCCCGGTTCACACGTTGAATTCCTGTAGTCTGTTAATTTTGATATGCCAGGTCAGTGAACAATGAACGCGGCAACTTACGAGTGAAAATTTCATCTTCCGAATGTTGTTATCATGTGGAACTTTTTTGGCTGTAGATTCCCTGCATGTATTCTTGTTGACATTCTTTCTTATTCACTAACCAATGAGGCCATTCTCTTTTGCATTGTGGTTGTTATGCTAGCTATGTTGACAGGAATGGTGTCAATGGATGAGGCTATGTCTTTTCTATTAAAACATACTTTGGTTGGAGAAAGTGAAGTGCTATCTAAAGACTACAGTTCAAATTGGATGCTGGGATATGTTCCTCCTACTTATAATATTTATTTTTTTCTCTGCACTTTCTTTTCCTTTTTGGGTGTTGTTTTCCATTTCTCACTTTATAAAATGGTGTTCTTACAAGCCTTTGTGAACATCCAAGCTATGCAGGGTTGTCATTCTTCAGTTATGGAAACCAGTTCTAATCTTACTAAGAAATATGAAGCTGATTGCTTTTATCTTCATTCTTGTTTCTCCGGTATGCCTTCTTGAGCTCATGATCTTATCATCAGGCAATGTTTTCATTCCAATTACTTATCAGTTTTCATTTATGTGAAATGACAGGCAAAGCAACATCGAGTGATCTGAGAAAGGTTGTTGAGATCCTCAGCTACAGGAACTCAGATGAGCTCAAGCTCATAGTCCAATCTTTCCATGTTCTCTACAACCAAGATCTCTGTGACCTCACCTCCAGAAAGAGCTGTCTTTTATCTGTAAGTCTAACATCCAACCCAGCAATGCATAAGATTTAGCTGCCCAATGCCCTTCATCAGGCTTTTTCATTACACTGCAGAAAGTTGCCAATCTTAGAATGAACGATCATTGCCTCCGGGATGCCAACATGATTAATCAAGCACTGTTTGGTACGAACTTGGATGCCAACATTGTGATGGAAATCATCTGCACTCGATCATCCTCCGAGCTTAAAGTCATTAAGCAAACTTATTACAATAATTATAACTCCCATCTTGAGCAACACATTTCTGTCAAAACAAATGGTAGTTTCCAAGAGGTACCTAAACCGATTCTCTTTGTTGAATTTTTTTCCCTGTTAGCCTAGATAAAATTATACTTGACATGTATTTTATGTGATCTCCAGGTTCTTCTCGCATTCTTAAACTCAGCCAAGCATGAAATTGGCAGGACAAACACAAGCATGGCTATGTGTGACGCAAAGACGCTCTATGAAGCCATTGGTAGCGGCAAATCTGTAGACAAAACGACCATCATCTCTCTCATTAGCCAGAGAAACACAAACCAACTGAAAATAATCCTACAGTCTTACAAGCAACTCTATGGCCATGACTTCATCAAGTTCTTGAAGATAGACAAGTGTGGAGAATTCGGGAGGCATCTTCGAACTGTGATGCGATGTGTTCAGTACCCGGAGAAGCATTTTGCAAAGCAACTCCGGCTGACGATGAAGGATGGTGGTGATGTTGGTGAGGTCTTGATTCGAACAGTAATCACTAGAGCAGATATTGATATCAAATGCATCAAGAGAGTGTTTGCAGAAAAGACTGGTTGGTCTTTGGAGAGTCTTATAATGAAAGAGTTGTGTTGTAACACTAGAAATGATTGTGATCACAAAGGCTTGGTTGGGGATGTGCTTATTGCTCTTTTGTAACAACTGAACACCTTGTTTATTGTTGGGAGATTTGCAAATAAATAATCCATTCAAAAGTTCATATTTCCTTGAAGAATCTTCCTATAAATCAAAAGGCAATTGAAATATTTTATGAAAAACAATGACGCCATAATTTCCAAACAAAAATTCGTTGATTTTTTTATCATATACAAACATTTCTATTCTTGGACAAAATTCGTTAACTTTCACAAGTTCATGCAGCAGTGACGAACAGGTTTACTAGGGTGAGTTGTGAATCAAATGATACAGGAGGTGGTGGCTTGGTTTATTTAAGACATTAACTTAACTTTCTTTTTATCAGTTTGTTATGAGTCCTGAGTTTTGGTTGGGATTGATGTTTAGGTATCAATTTTGATATTTAAATCAGATCCAGAGGAAAATTTTTTATTTAAAAGAAATTTAAAAAACACACCAACAAAAGTAATTTTATAATAATTAAATACTTTCAGGGAAAAAAAATTTCATGACTTTGCTGAGAGCCAACAAGCTCGACCAAGCTGATGTTTCGGCCCGTCTCAGCAAACTCTGTGAAAAGAAAAAAAAAATAAGGCGAAAACAAAACAAAACAATAACGCCAACAAACACAAGAAGAAGAAATTCCTGTCTGGTGAATCAAAATTAATTACCAAACTAATAGCAGACAGAAAAGAAGAATAAAGGACACACAGATAGATCAAACTTTATTCATACTGAACACACATTCATAAAGTTCCAAATGTGACAATAAGTACTCTCTTGGATATAAACACACTCCCGCATAAGCAACACGAGATCCCAACAGTCTTTGAACCAAACCTGAGAACCATAAATATAAATATATATATATATAAGAGGACTGGACTTACTGCTATTTGACAGACCCTGCTTCACCACCGCCTATCAAGAACCCAGTTCTGCAACCAGAGACCAGAGACGGTGCTACTGACAGACTCACAAGTATGACGACAACAAACCACACTATGACTGCTGATAACATCCCTTGGAAGGAGAAGCAATGCAGACCCGGCCTCGGTTCACTTCTTTTTAACTGCAGACTTGGTCACCTTGGCTCCTGATGGATCCTTCTTCTCCACGCTCTTGATGACACCGACCGCCACCGTCTGCCTCATATCCCTGACAGCGAACCTACCAAGAGGTGGGTACTCGGCAAAGGTCTCCACCACCATAGGCTTAGTTGGAATCATCTTCACTAGTCCAGCATCACCGTTCTTGAGGAACTTTGGTTCCTTCTCCAGCTCCTTACCAGACCGCCTGTCAATCTTGGTTTGTATCTCTGCAAACTTGACAGCAATGTGAGAGGTGTGGCAATCCAACACTGGTGCATAACCATTGCCGATTTGCCCTGGATGGTTCATGATGATGACCTGGGAAGTGAAGTTGGCTGCCTCTTTGGCTGGGTCGTCCTTGGAGTTGGAGGCAACAAACCCACGCTTGAGATCCTTTACAGCAACATTCTTAACATTAAAACCAACATTGTCACCAGGAAGAGCCTCTGGTAGAGACTCATGGTGCATTTCAACAGACTTGACTTCAGTTGTGAGACCAGTGGGTCCAAAGGTGACAACCATTCCAGGTTTAAGAATACCAGTCTCCACCCGACCAACAGGGACAGTGCCAATGCCACCAATCTTGTAAACGTCCTGAAGGGGGAGGCGGAGTGGCTTGTCTGACGGGCGCTTGGGCTCCTGGACCATGTCCAGAGCTTCAAGGAGGGTAGGGCCCTTGTACCAGTCCAGGTTGGTGGACCTCTCAATCATGTTGTCACCCTCAAATCCAGAGATTGGCACAAATGGGATCTTGTCAGGGTTGTAACCCACCTTCTTGAGGTATGAGGAGACCTCCTTCACTATTTCATCGTACCTGGCCTTTGAGTACTTGGGAGTAGTGGCATCCATCTGCAAACAACCATAATACATCATTAGACTACAAACCTAAAATTATTGTAAAGCAATGACAAGGCATGAAAAGTATTTCTTAACAAATTTACCTTATTACAGCAACAGATCATCTGTCTCACACCAAGAGTGAAAGCAAGAAGAGCATGCTCACGGGTCTGGCCATCCTTGGAGATTCCAGCTTCAAAACCACCAGTGGTGGAGTCGATGATGAGGACAGCACAATCAGCCTGAGATGTTCCAGTAATCATGTTCTTGATGAAATCACGATGCCCGGGAGCATCAATGACAGTGCAGTAGTACTTGGTGGTCTCAAACTTCCACAAGGCAATGTCAATAGTAATACCACGCTCACGTTCAGCCTTCAGCTTGTCCAGCACCCAAGCATACTTGAATGAACGTTTGTTCATCTCAGCAGCTTCTTTCTCAAACCTCTCAATCACACGCTTGTCGATTCCTCCAAGCTTGTAAATAAGGTGACCAGTGGTGGTCGACTTGCCAGAGTCGACATGGCCAATCACGACAATGTTAATGTGAACCTTCTCTTTCCCCATTGCTGTTCTAGTCTAAAAGCCAGGAACTGCAAGAAGACAGAATTAAATATACGTAAATATAAATATTAGGTCACATTTAACAAATGAAAGCTTATCAAGACTGACAGCATCAAATAACATCCACATAAAAACAAGCGATGCGAAAACTTCAACAAGACACAACAAACACATTTATAGAAATAGAAAAACTACAGAAATAAAATTCTTACACCGCTAACATGATAACTGCACAATCAAAGAGATCAATTCAAAATCATTTCAAATAAACTATGCACAATAGGCAAATCAAATTGCAGAAACTTTGGTAAACTTCTAAGGCAGGTTAAACAAGAACCTTAGCAAGTTCTCTAACATAAGAAGCCAAAAGAAAGACAGTTGTGTGATCTTACCATCATCAAAGCATGGCTACCACTAATATTCTTATCAACCCCCAAACAAATTCAGTTTGGGGTTTAGGCTTAACAGCAAATAACATGACAGGTTAAAACACAACTAATAATACATTGTCATCTTCATTTCAGAGCATAAAGGGCATCTCTCTCAGATATATATGTGAAAAAAAGTTACAATATCAATTCGAGAGTTCAATGAAAACAAAAAGTAAAGATGATGATAAACATTATGACAAATAAATAAATAAATCACACATAACACTATTTGTTACGGTAAACCAAATAACAACCTGAACCCTAAAAATCCAATCCATCATGTCCCGCCATGCTATTAAAAATCGAGCATAAAGCTTCAACAAAGCTCTTAAAATTTTTCATCAATTTCTAACTTATGATGACTTATTAACATATAATTACCAAACTTCTTACGAAAAGATGCTATAGAGATTTCTTAACAAAATTTTTAGCATATTATAACATACATAAATAACAATTATGAAAAATCAGGCATATTTCTAAGGCTCCTGATAAAAATCAGATCTTTAGATTCGCAAACTCGTACAAAAAAAATTATATAGTAATCAAGAGAATAATTCCACAAAAATCTACAATTAAAATCCATCAAAAAACAATCAAAGAGATCTAAATAATCACAAGAAGAAATCATCCAATAAAAACACAAATTCAATTCATAATAACCACCGGCCCAATCAAATCATACAAATCACACAAATTCGACTGGAAAACATCAAAGATCCACACAAACCTAAAACCACAATTAAATCCAAACCCTCAAACACCAAAACTACCATACAAAACCATGCGATCTCGATCGGGAATCCAAAATCAAAAACACCATAATTCATACCATAAAAAAGAAGAAACAAGAGAAAGAGATCAAGAGAACGCTCACCAAAAGAGATCCAAAGAGCGGCCGAGGTCACAGACGAAGACTATGGAGAGAAACCCTAGAACGGAGCTCAGCTATATATAGAACAAGTATGATGACTAAATTACCCTTAGATTTTTTACTAACGGATAAGGGTATTTTCGTCAATTAGTAGGAAAAGGCGGTGCTCTTTCGGCCGTTGAGATGCTTTGACCGTTCGATCGTTGATCCACGGCTGTGAAATTGGGATGTTATCGTGATCAAATAACAGCCGTCAGATGGATCACCAGCACCGTTTGGACTGGATTATTCTGATGGATATTTATTATTTGATATTTTTTATTTTGTTTTAGATTAAATTTAATCGGATAACTTTATTTGATACCGCTTATCTATATGTTTATACAACTCAAAGGAAAGATAACAATTGTATAAATTTTATGATAAATATTGATTATTTTTAAAAAAAATATTTATCATTGAGTCACATCCCAAAAATCAAGCAAGGACAACCACATGGTAGTCCAATAATTAGTACTATGTAATATTATGTAAATATTATATAATATTATAAAATTATTGTATATATTATTTATTTATTGTTCATTTATTATTTTTTTAATAACACTTGTGATTTTTTTTTAAAAACCCAAAATAAAATATTTTGACTAACCATAAATAATTAAGGTTAAATAATAAAATATATGTGTCATTTGTTTAAAAATTTCAAAATATTAATACAATGGAATTATGTATTTAAAAAAATTATCTATTTATTTATAAAATAGATAAACCACGGAGTTAGTGGCATCAACAGGAGCAAATAGTGAATATCCGATCCCTACACTCTCATTCGGGATACAAAATTTAGTAAGTCCGTGTGTTGGTGAACTATGAACTCTTTAGTAATATTTAATTTTAATTATGCATTTTAAAAAAATTATTAATTTATGATTTATTTTATTTAATTTATATTTAATTAGTTTTACTCTTCTCATTCCGGTAGAAAGCAAGAACCATAACAAAAATGTTTGAAGAAATGAAATTTCTACCGGTTACTTAGCAGTGCTAGTACAGTAGTACTATTTATTTATTTATTTATTTATTTATTTATTTATTTATAGAAAAAGAGATGAAACATGTGAACCCATGGTACTATCACAACATGCCTTTTAAAGCATTAATTATAGAAAGAACCTCCATCTTTCTGCCACCTTTCTCAGTGCTCTTTTATTATTATTATTATTATTATTATTATTATTATTATTATTTCACTCAATATAATAAATAAATAAATAAATAAATAATTCAAGAATTTTCCAAAATTTTTTATTTAAAAATAAATGACCATAAATATCATACAATAATAAAAGCTTCTGACTGTTGCTATCTCTGAACTCTGAATCAGCTCCACACTGCAAGCTCTGTTCCTCCTGCAAACCCATCAAATCTCAGCAATCTTTTCTCTTTTATCTTGTCACCAGTCTTCTTCTACCAAGCCAATCAAATCACTAGTGGAGATTCATGGGAAAGCTGGAAGCTTTTCATGTGTCTGTGAAGAAATTCATGGTTTTTGCTTTGTGGTGATCTTGGAACCTCCCAAAGATCACACCTTTTGCTGGTTTTTAGAGCATTTGGGATTGGAGACTATCAAAGATTCTAGCTTTTTGATGATTTCTAATAGCCCTCAGAGAAGCAGTGGGAGCAGCCCAGAAACCCTTGGTGATGTGCACTGTAGTGCTAAGAAGACAAACAAGAAGAAGAGGTTGAGGAAGAGGAAGAGGAACAAGAAGAAGGTGACTCCTGAGCTTATTCTTGCTTCCAACTATGTCTACCATTGGGCTTTTGGTTGCCTTGCTGATGATCCTGATAAGGTTGCAGACCGTGTCTTGTTTGAGCTCCATTGTCATTCTTCTTGCAGTGATGGCTTCTTGCCGCCCTCTGCGGTTGTTGAACGAGCTCATGGCAACGGGGTGAGCTTCCTTCGTCTTTGAATCCTGCAAAGTTTCATTCTCTGGTTGTGAAAGTTATTGAGTTTTAGATGTTGCATGCAAGGTGCTTGATGATTTTACCGAATGAGGAAACCAAAAACCAAACTTTGTTTGCCCGTGGGTTCGTCATTATTGAACTGTTTTCTTGAACTCTTTCTTGCAGTTTTAAGTATATTTATGCTTGCTTCGCAAATTAATAGTTATTGACATTGAGGATGATTTGCATTAAACGGCATGATAGGAATGCTTTGTGATCAGAACAGGTGAAGGTACTCGCATTGACGGATCATGATACAATGGCTGGTGTTTCAGAGGCCATGGAAGCCGCTCGCAAATTCAATATCAAGGTCATACCCGGTGTCGAAATTAGCACTGTCTACTCTGCAAGGTAATATTTTTCTTCTTAAATATAGTTATCAGTGCATGTTCATTGTTTCTTGGTGTCTAATATCTTGTCGATTTAAAGGGAAGAGACTGAAATTGAGGAGCCTGTGCATATACTTGCATACTATGGTAGTTGTGGGCCTGCAAGATATGAAGAACTAGACCGGGTATTGGTTGCCATTAGAGAAGGTCGTTACCTTCGAGCACGAGAGATGTTGATTAAACTCAGTGAACTTAAGATGCCTCTTGAGTGGGAGCATGTTGTGAAGATAGCAGGGAATGGAGTGGCTCCGGGGCGGTTGCATGTGGCTCAAGCTTTGGTAGAAGCAGGGTATGTGGAGAATTTAAAGCAAGCGTTTAGTCGATATCTGTATGACGGTGGACCTGCATATGCCAAGTAAAAATTCCTACCATTTGCAAAATGACTTTGACCTATCTGTATGTTTTGTTCATGGTATACTGAAATATTCTTGATGCAGGGGCAATGAACCATTTGCTGAAGTAGTTGTGCAACTAATTTGTCGCACCGGTGGTGTAGCTGCTTTAGCTCATCCTTGGGCATTGAAAAATCCCCTCACCATTATTAAGAGCTTGAAAGCTGCTGGCCTTCATGCGATTGAGGTTTACAGAAGTGATGGCAAACTTGCTGGTATGATATTTCTGATATTCCCGGCTTCATTGCTTGTTTTGTGTGTATAGTGTTCTATAGTTCTGTGTGCTCGTTATTTGGACAGGCTTCAGTGACCTAGCTGATACTTACGGGCTTGTGAAGCTCGGAGGATCGGATTATCACGGAAGAAGGGGTGACGATGAGCCTGATCTAGGATGTGTTGATCTTCCCGTCTTTGATGTTTATGACTTCTTGAAGCTGGCTCGATCCATTTGGTATGATGCTATGAAAGGCATGCTATTAAATTTTGCTGAGAAACCAGTGCATGTGAACATAGATGAACTTTTGAGGTTCGGGAAATTAAATGATGACACTATCAGTGAATGCTCGCCTTCATTGCTAGATAATGAAGAGAATGCAGCTGCTGAATTTGAAGCCATTAGACTGAAACTTTCTCACATTATGCTTAACATTAGTGGTCTTCAAATGTCTGTGATGAGTGGATAGCACATTTTTTGTTTCTGTCAGAGTGTTTGTTGGGTTAAACTATAACTTTGATCGATTATTTTTCATACGATCAGTTTATTGTGATATTATTTACTCGCTGCTCTTGCTCTTGATTCAAATTTATTGCAAGAACAGAGTTCATCACCAAAGTATTCAGAGCTAACCGTCGAAATAGAATTTCTACTTGTTTGGAATTAGTTTTCATCTGAAATTGCTCTGTTTCTGATGTTTGTGAATATTGAATTTCATCAGTTTATAATCAACAGATTATTAGAAAGGATTGCAATGCATCTTCATGTTTACATAAATTTTATCAGTTAACTTTTGAATGTTATTGGTTTATCATCAACAGATTATTATCTCTATTGTTTGTTTTTTTGGTTGCTCTTTGTAAAACTTTTGTTTGTTTTCTTTAATGTCTTTTTGTGAGTAGTTAAGATGTCATGATAATTTAGATTATCTTCTGTTCTCTCTTCTAAGCCTTAATTGCTTTTTTTAATTCTCATTTTAAAAAAATGCCAAGCAATTGGGTAATAAAAATAAAGAAACATCATTACAGGGCAATTCTTGTGCATGATTAGAGCTATAAATGAACTAGTGTGTTCATTAAAAGCTGGAAAGCTCGGCTCGCTTATTTATTAAAGGAAATAAGTGGGTCTGAATTCAATTTCTAAGTTTGTAAGGTAAATGAGTCAAGTTTGAAACACTATTAAGTTTGGCTTGTTAAGGCTCAAGAACAATTTATTTATAGTATCATTATCACAGCGTATTTATAAGAATCATTTATAAAATTATTTGTAGTATAATTGATAAGTTTAATTAAATACAGTATTTATAGAACCGATTATAGTAACAATAACCCTGTTTCTTTATGGAATCATTAATAATAATGTCACAAAAATATTACCCGGCATTTTAGTATTAATTAAAAAAAATGATAATAAGAATTGTGTATAATTTTTTACTACAATAAAATTAATATTATTTTTAAAAAAAATGACCGAGTTTTATTGAGTTAACGAATCGAGCCTGGAGCGTTAAAATTTCACAAAACTTGAAAATTTCACAAAACTTGAAATAGGTTTGCGCTCTACTCGAGCTCGGTTAAAATAGGTTTGAACTCAATTTAGACTCAGTTAAATTAATGACTAGTCAAACTTAAATATGTCCAAACTTGGCTTGTCTTGTTTACAGCCCTATGCATGATTGGCCGGAGAATTGGAGATAATAACTTTTTATTTTGCATATGCACCCTCATAAAGCATCATAATTCGTATACACCCCTGTGATAACTTTTTCTTTGTGAGAGATTTAAATTATTCCTTGGTTTGGCTAGAATTTAGCATTTGCATAAAAAATATCTATCACTGTTTATCAACCTTCAATTGAAGAGAGACATGTGTCCCCAACCTCACTTTTATAGACTAGTCAATTAGAAAAATCTTTCATTCTTGGTAGTTAAAAACAATCCATCCATGTCTTTGATTTAGACGTTGATTACTTTTAGTTAAGATAATAATAATCGCTATTAAATTACCTTACTATTGTGTCACCTTTCAACAATTACAATAGGCCTTGTAAATATAGATATTTCCAAGAATTTATATGTATTCTACACTTAATCATATAAAATATTCATACGTATTTTTTACTGCATCAAAAACTAAAATTATAAGATTTATAATTAACATTCTGTATTTTTTCTTAAATAATTATTTTAATTTTAATAAAATGTAAATATAATTAAGGATAGGGAAAAATGATTTATTAATTCTTGACAAATTCAAAACGTCCCAGACAAACCCTCTGACATTTAAATTTTCTAGATATACCCGTTTTGCTCAGTACATTTTTTTTATCACTGTAGTTTATTCCGTCAGTTTATTTTATCTTGTAATAAGTATTTTCCCACTTAATATTTATAATTTTTATTTAACATTACATATTTACGTATAATCACATAAGTTTTTACTTAAAATCTGACGTTCTAGTTTAATATTATGAGTTTCGCTTAAAAATCTGATATTCTTATTTAAAATTATATGTTCAGTTTAAAAAATTGAGAGTCAATCTTGTCAATATTAGCTTGTTAAAAGGCCTAAAAAATAATCTTAAATTTTTTTAAAAAAATACTCAAAGTCACAGAATTTTTGTATGAATACCTTGATTTCAGATGAACTATTTGTTCATTACTAATCCAGGATATTATCAAGGATAAAAAAACCCTTTTTCCGTACCCAGTGGGGCCCACGGTTTGGACCGTGGACTCATCGGATCATCGAGAACACGGTAGCCGGTTGTTAACCGTCATTTTACCGGGGTTAACAGGTGTTACTTAACGGACCGTTATATATCGTCTTATAAATGATCGTTAAGGTGATGATGAACACGTGTCACGCGATCTGCATGCCATAAGGATTACCGAGGCTCAACAGTCGACCACGTGGCGTATCTAAACACACTAGTGTCGGTTATCATTATACTACTTTTATTTGGATATAAAGTGCTTGTGGACCCCGTTGGTACTTTGCTGGGTTGATAGGACTCATTTGGATGCTACTTGTCTTCATCTTGACCGTTGGATTATATCTCAGATATTTCGACCGTTGGATTTTAATATTCTAGCGATGTATGGCCAGATACAGAAAGCAAGAATAATACATTTTAAAAATTTTAAATTTTTATAAACATCGGTGATAATGGTAAGTTCACAATCCAAACTTTTTATCTTTGATTAAAAATACACGGATTAAATAATTAATTTTTAATCAACTATTAATATCAATTTTTTTAACTCATAAATGCACATAATTATATAACAAAAAATATAAAAAATTCAATAGTGAAAAATGAGATACAGAGAGTTATATACAGTATGTTTCATTTTATTCGGCTGATTATGATTTTAATAATAATCCAATCAATCATAATCAGTTGGATTCGGAAAAAATAGAATTTTGGATACTATTTATTCCATTATTTACATATTTTTTTGTGTAAGTCTTTTGCTGTTTGATTCTTTTTCAATTTTTTTTATTCGGTTGATGAATCACCATCTATATATATAAATTTAAATTTTAAATAATTGAATTATTTTTTTCTAAAAAAAACTGTGATTTGACATTTCAGCAATCAAAATTCAAAATTAATATTTTTTTAATAACAGTAAAAAGAAATAAATAATAATTTAAATTATTGAAGAAAAAAAAAGAATGCAGACAAAATACGAAGGCGGTGACAGGAGCACAAAACGACAAAACTGACCATGAGGTCAGGTAATAAACGGCCGTTAACGGCGTTACTTGGCGGGCCCCACGGCTGGGGTCCTCTCGCTTCACTGTCGCGCCATTTTGTCTATTTATATCACTAGGGTTTCAGTATCTCAAGATCCTCAGAACTCTTCGAGAGCTTTTGGAGCTGCGATTCAGGTATATATTTTCTTTAATCTGATGTGATTGTTGGTAATTCTGGATCGAAATCTGGTTTTGGATCGGAGAATTGAAGGTGTTGGTTTGTTTTTTGTATGATAATTGTGATTTTTTGGGTGTTGTGTTTTTGTTTTTTTATTATTATGGCGAGGATCATTCTGAAGCTCGTTTGATTGAGTTTCAGGCATTATAAGGTTTTGGCTGCGTTTTTGGAGTTGGGTTTGGCTTGTGGATGGGGTGGAGTGTCTTAGTTGTATACTTTCGTGTGTTTTGAATGAAATCCTTTGTGGAGAGCTTGTTTGATCGGTTTATTATTATTATTATTATTAGTTGTTTTTGTTGTTGTTGTTTTGGTTTTTGTTTTGGATTATTTGTTTTTTAATGTGAACTTTGGTGGTTTCCCCTGTTCTTGTTTGATTTCTTTGAGGTTTCTTGTTATTTGGCAATTGACTGCATCTTGGAGTTTGATTTATCCAGTCATTGTACTTTGGTTATGCTCTTACGGGAAAAGTTGGAGAAATTAGAACCCAAAAAATGAAAATTTTCTAGGGAAAAGTAAGGATAGTATATAAAAAAAGTTCCTTTTTATTCCATTTCCCTGAATCCAGCACACTATATGCCGTTATATTTGGCTCTGCTTGCTTGGGGAGGCGGTATTTTTATTTGCTTCCTTAATTTATTTTTGTCTATTCGGATCAGCTGTTTTGTGGTATCTTTGGATTTGAATTGGTTTTTTCTCTCTGTGATGTGATTTTTTTGATTTATTCGTGCTTGGACACTTGTCTCTTTTATTCAGAAAAAAAGGTTATTCTATTGATGAACAGTATAAATTTGCTAGATCCTCCAAGCTGGAAATTTGCATATAATACCTTTTCCTGATTCTCTTTTCCTTTGTAGCTATGCCCAAAAGTTCTTAATATAGAACTGCACTGTTTGCACGCTTTATCCAGTATCTTCTTTATAATTTGTCCTGCTGTCTATTGGTCACTGTATTTGTGATTGGTCTCGAATTATTTTTTTATAAATAAAGAAAAAGACAGAATTGCTAATTGTAAGTTGGTCTATATTGAAGCTATGGCACAATTCTTTAACAATGATCTTGATTATGTCGTGGAAGACTATTATGACGTGGCGGAGTTTGATGACAATCCATTTGAGAATGATGATAATTTTGGCGAAGATGAGGTATGCTGATTTCTTTTGATTCTGAATATGAAATATCTGATCTTGTTTTAGATTCTGATGGTTGAAGTGGGCACTCTTCCTTGATTCTTCAGGGGAAGCAGAAGACTGATACATCAGCTTTAGATGCCCGGAATGGGAAGGATATACAAGGGATTCCATGGGAAAGGTTGAAACATACCAGGGATGAGTACCGTCAGTTGAGGTTGAAGCAGTATAAAAACTATGAGAATCTTCCTCATCCAGCTGCTGGTCTCAGAAAGGTATGCATCTTTGTATTTGTTTAAGGTGGTAGAGCAAACTCAGATAAGCATAGCAGCTCCGAAGAGCTGCAATTGCCTCTTTGTCAAAAAAGTAGGACTCAAACTATTGGCGAGGTTTCCCAGTTTAGTAAACTTTTAGGCTATTGCTTCATCCCTTTTCTCAAAAAAAGATTGATCTGTTCTCCATCAAAATAGTAGTTGTTCTTTCATGGCAATATCTTGTCCATTACAAAATGTCCCTCCTATTCATAATTCTTGGAAGTTATAACAGCCATCGGCTGTGGAGAGTAATTTGTTGAATTTTAACCTTCTTCACTTTCTCCAAGTGAATCCTTGGATCTCAATTGAAATCTTAACCATATTCTCAGCCTATGTGGTGCCACAAATCAATTTAATGATGGTCTATCTTTTTTTTTATGACTTTGTTACAACACTTGCAACAAATTTCTTTTGGATGTTCCAAGTCCATCTATACCCTTGCATCACCAATCATGTAGACATTAGCCGCACATTTTCTAGGACGTCTACATTTTGACTTAGCCACCTGCATATGCATGGGTTTGTGGTTCTTTTATGCTGCTAGGTGGTTAGTGTTCCATTTGCCAGAATCAATTGGAAAAGTAATTGACAATTTTCTTGTATGGGTTTTTGTAAATGGGCTTTAGCAGGAATGCAAAGAAGTGGAAATAGGACGGACTTTCTATGATTTTCAATTCAACACAAGGCTCGTGAAATCCACTATAGTGCATTTTCAGGTGCAAATATTCTTCAATAACTATTTCTGCATTGTGAATTTTGTTTTCTTGAATATTCTAATAAGGAACTCAGTTAGGCTACTCTTTATTTCTTAGTTTATGCATATTAGTTATACTCTTCAGTTACCACAATTGATTGCTTTCTTGTTGCTAATTGTATTTAAAATAGACTGAAGGAGGAGTATTAATTTATTTATGGATACAGTACATTAACAAGGTTGCTATAGTTCCTTACAGCCAATTAGATGTATTTAAAATGGTGCATTTTAGCTTGCAGTACTTCCATGGTCATCATCCCATGTGATGTTCTGCCTTTTTTTAATTATTATTATAGTTCACTTAGGGAGCTTTTCAACTTCTCTTTGATCATTTTACCATCATTCTCAGGGCATAAATACATAAGCTTTTAGAATGTTAGTCTGTTATTGATCACATATTTTGCACTCAGTTCTAATTAGGTGCCTGGTTAAAATACTGAGATAGTTACGTTTTATCACATAATGCTCAACACAATTTTAAGTCTTGGAGTTACTGTCTTGTCTCTGTGAGGCTGGTGGACCAGATTGGTGCATTTTACTTTCTCTTCTTCTTCTTTGTGTGTGTATGTGTTTTTAATGTTTAAATTTAGCTATTGTACTTCTTTGTGAACTCTTAATTCAAAACTGTACTGGCATCAATTTCTATATTTGGTAAAGCCTTGTAGTTTTGCAGGTTATCTGTGCATACCCTTTATTTTTTGTATGGAACTGTAGTTTGACTATCTTGTCCTCTTGACTTAATTTCTATTTGCGTCATCCAGCATCATTGTATTTCTAATAAAGGTAAGAATTTCATTCTTTTTGTCAAAAGCTAGTATTAAGTTTATAATTGTTTGAGGCATATATGTCATTGAGTTTATATTGCAGTTAATTCTTCAAAATAAATGATTCAATGTTCTAGTCTTATTATCTTATTTTATATAGATTGGATCCCTAATCTTTTTGTTTTGAACAGTTAGCTTTGTAAAAGAAATTGTTCTTAAACTATTGGCAGACGGGGTGACTGTATCTGTTACACATGTGGCTGTGATTTATTTGATTAAGTATGCTAAATCTAATATACAGTCATTGGAGGGATGCTTGGCTATGCATAAGTGATTGCTTTTTCAGCTCTTAACCTAGCTTGCATTCTCTAATAGATTGATTCTGGCAGCATTCCTTGGTGCAAGACCAATAATAATAGTTGATTTCTTTAACTTTGAAAGATTCAATGTTATTTATGGATATTGGTGTTGTGCATTATTTTGCTGATGCATATCAGTTGGTTCCCCTTACTGTTACTGCATTAATTGTGAAGACCTTTTATTATTTGCGGTTCTCTGTATCTTCATGTCATCTTGTTCATAGACTGCATATGATCATCATTGGATCAACTTTAACAGTGTTCCATGCTTGCATTCTCATATTCTGCTGACGTTAATAGTAGTTATATCTGCCTTAATGAGTGCTCAAGTACCATGTTATGTTTGTTGTTCATCATATCTGATCGATAAACAATTGGATTGATTACGATAAATTTGTTGTTGGTTTGTGCTTTTACAATTTCAAATCTTGATCTGTTTTAATGAACTGATAACAATTTGTTCTTCTTAACCCCTTATGTCATCTCTGATATTTAGCAGTGGGCACATTTATAACATGTTCTACCAACATTAAAAAGCAGGATGATTCCTGAGAAGCTGGCGCGATAAGGAGGCCTTTCCATATGGTATGATGGGATACATTTTGTGTTTAACGGCCTCTTGGTCAACAGTCAATGTGCCCAATCTTTTTTTTGGAAAATTTTGGGACATGAACGGGCCTTCCTAACTTTCTACTGCATAACCCTTCATGTTGGGCGCCCATCTGCAAAGTTATTCATAGCTATGATTTGATTTTATTCTCTATTGCTTATTCTTTTATTCTCTCACACTAGGCTTAGTTATTACATTAGAGAAGTTATAACTTGACTACAATGTTTTGTGCTTAAATTAAATTCTCTTGTCTTGGATATTGTTTGCTTATGTGTGATAAATGCATGTAAATTGTTATTATAACTTTTCATTATTTACTACTTGAGTGTAACACGATAATTGTTGAAACAACTATAACCCATTTGATTGCCTGTGATGCATAAAGTAGATCATCATTCTGTTTGTGTGCTTTTCACATCTAAGAATTTTTCTTGATAGACAGAATGCACATAACTCTGTGACGAGGAAAGATGCTGTATTAGGAAAATTTGTTAAAAAGTGAAAACTGCTTAGTTTGAACCTTTTTGTCTTGTTGAGCCTCAAGAGACTTGTTTTTGTGACTGACTGATAATTCCACGATTTCTTCACAAACCAGTGAATGGCAACTTAATTTTTTGCATGCATTTGTGATGCTATTGTTCATGCATTAACAAGTTATGAACAACACATCATGTGCACCAGGCTTCTATGTTCATTCGCAAACCAATCAAAATTGTTGAGCTGGAGGGTTCTTGACATCTTGCACTAATTCAATCAACATTTGCATGTTTAGCCTGTGAATGTTCTTATATGATCCTAATACTTCATATTGGGTTGGTTTTTCTTTTTCTTTTTCTTTTTTTCTTTCTGATGTTCCGTATGATCAATTTTTCTCTTCCCACAACCTGAAAAATTGATTTTTATTCATTTATATGCAGTCATCATTTGAATGTGACTGGCCATGCATTGCCATCATTTTCCCCCATACTACATTGTCATTTTCTTCATGCATCTCATATTTGGTTGGTGGATGGAAATGTGTGAATTTAATGCACTAAATATTTAGACATCATATGCATTCTAAGCTGGGATTAAGGTCTGGGAAATATTCTTTTAGTTTCTTATATTACCATTTTATACTGACAAAGCATTCACATTCTTTGATAACATTTATCTGGAAGTGTATTCCTCACATATGTGAGAGTGAAACAAGTGATTTAATCTTGATTTCTGTGTGCTGCTGAGCAGGCAACCTTACAGAGATCAATTTGCTAATTTTAATGGCTAACAGTGAATTCACTTATGTGTCTTCATGGTTATTTTATTATTTTATTATGGCAACACATTTCCCTGGTTCTATCTTGCATTTTTACCTGGGTAGAATTCTTTATGGAGATTTAATAGCTTGAATTAGCACTTAGAACACTGGGTGTGTATTAATTGATTGATATATTTCACTCTTAATATGTGTATTATTTTCAATTGTCTCGTTGAATATATTAACCTCAGTGGCCTCTACTCTCTGTCCTTTCTCATGCTTGCCCATGTTACTCCTGTTAATTTCCCGCCACATGATTTTCCCAAATTTCTTGTTATAACTACTGATTTTTTTATGATCATGACCTCTTAGCTGTCCATATACATTGGTTATTGTGATACGTCATTAGTTTTTCTTTCTAATTCATGATTTTACCGTGCTTCAATGCAATGGGATTCATACCTGTAAGTCATGGCTAAATATCGGCAGTGATGATCCCTTATTAGCCATGTGATGTTGTAGGCTATCTGTTATTAGCTTTGTGATGTTGTAGAACACACCCTTTTCTTTGCCAAATTATTGTCATTTGTGGTATCAACACATTGGCTATATCTACGAAGACATTTTTCTTGAGGTGGACTAAATGAGGCTGATAATGTATAACCACTAGAAGAATGAGTAGTTCCACTAGTAATGTACAAGTGAGATGTGGGTTTGGACTCACAACATTAATGGTCTTTCAACATGGTTTTATACTGAACAAATATGCTAGATTTTTCGTTCTAGATAGAGAATAAGACAGTTTTTTAGTTCTAGTGAAATTTGTACTGATTATTCTATCGAATGCTATTCTTGCAGTTGAGGAATTTGCTGTGGGCAACATCAAAGCACGATGTTTACATGATGCAGAATTACTCTATTAAGCATTGGTCATCATTGCTTCAAAAAAGCACTGAAGTACTCAATGTAGCTGGGCAAATTGTACCAAATCAGGTTCTGCTTGCTCCTTGAGAAACATAGTTTTAATTAGAGTTCTCTTTGCGCATCTCCATTGAGTCATTTCTCCAATCACAGGAACACTGTGAAGCCCCAACTCAAGCTGTTTCACGGGTACAAGTCAGCACCATGGCAGTAAAAGACGACTTGATTGTTTCTGGTGGTTTCCATGGGGAGCTTATCTGTAAGGTAACATACACCTAATATCTCGTAATACAGTAATGTCGTTATTGTGTCAACCTCATTTTGTCTTGTTTATTTTTCATCAGTATGTGAACCAGCCTGGTGTAGCCTTCTGCACAAAGGTGACCAGTGACGATAATGGCATTACAAACTCGGTGGACATTTATGAAAGCACCTGGTAAGTGCCGTTCTACTTGCACAATCAATTGTATCTTTAGTGATAATTTCTGATGTCTTTCTCTCCAGTGGTTCAAGACGGATATTGGCCGCTAACAACGACTGTAATGTGAGGATTTTTGATATTGAGAATTTCACCCTTCTCAACTGTTTTCCTTTCTCTTGGTCTGTGAATGTAAGTATCTCCAGGGCCTCATTGATCTTCTGTTAGTTTTATTTTTGACGGTTTGCATGCTTGCTTCAGTGTTCTATTGCCAGCCCAGATGGGAAGTACCTTGCTGTTCTTGGTGACAGTGTAGACTGCTTAATGGCTGAAGCTCACTCTGGAAAGGTACATTAATGTCATCACTTCATTGTTATGAGCAAGCACCAGACGCTTATGGGAATATTCATGTTCATGTTCATGTTCATGTTCATGGTCATTGTGTAGGTTATTGGTGCTCTAAAAGGCCACCTAGACTACTGCTTCGCATCCGCCTGGCACCCTGATGGCAATATCTTGGCTACTGGTAGTCAAGACATGACTTGCAGGCTGTGGGACATCCGAAACCTCTCAGAGTCAATGTCTGTCCTCAAAGGAAGAATGGGTGCTATACGGGGCATTAAGTTCTCCAGCGATGGCCGCTTTCTGGCCATTGCTGAACCTGCTGATTTCGTTCACGTTTATGATGTTTCAGCAGACTACAATAAAGCTCAGGAGATCGATCTGTTTGGGGAGATAGCCGGCTTATCTTTCAGTCCTGACACTGAGGCCCTTTTCATCGGCATTGCAGACCGCACATATGGCAGCTTGTTAGAGTTCAAAAGAAGACACCATTATCATTACCTGAACTCATTTATGTGATCATTTGTGCATCCCTTGGGTTTAGTTTAATAAGTTTTGCAGTGATAATCAAGGTTGAAATTGTTTTTTTTCAACAGGTGTTGTATTTGTTCCTGTTTTTGTTCTATTTTCTGTAAATAGGTTGTGAATTGAAGGATTATATTTCCTCAGTTTTATTGTGAAGCCAAAGGTATCTTGTTCAGCATGCATTGTCCTCTAATAGCTTTTTAGGCATTCATTCAACATTAGGCATGATTTTCTTTGTCAATGAATTGCTTCACATGGTGGGAATTGTTGCCTGCATGCTAAGATATGTGTCATATGACAAGGACTTGATCTTGTTTGCCAAATTCATTTTTGCCTTCTTCTTTCATTTCCTCATCAGTTTTTTGTCCTCATGTCTTCCATGTGTTATGTGTGTCCTTTGTTATGGGCTTGTGCTTTCTAACCTTGTCATCATTGCATCCTCTCTATTCTCTTCTCCATGTTTTTTCTTTCTAACATGATAACAATTTGCTAAAATTAAAATCTATTAATTATTCATGCAAAAAAATAGAAAAATTTTTAATTATTACTTAATCCAAGATTCCTAACTATAAATATGTCTTGTCAATTCCTTTATCTCCCTTTGGATCAAAACATAGTCTATATATTCCATAATTTTAAAAAATAAAAATAAAAAAATCTTTAATTTGCCACCAACCAAAACTAAACACCATTTAATGTGACACTGAATAATATATTATTTATATTATTTTAATATTGTGTACAAAATGAATTGATATAAATAATTCAGTCCCACTATCACACGCGCATTCATTGAACCCACCCGTTTCCTAACCGCATCTCATCTCCTCTTCATCCAATGATCCAACGGCTATTATTCTTCCCAAACCGAACCTCGTGGGACCCTCCACGCGACTCACACATGCCTCTACTTGTAACTTGTAAGTTATTATTAGGAGATGCTAAATGATGGGGCCCACTTCTCCTTTTGACTTTTGACCCAACTACACTTTGACCGGCTGATCTAGATGACATTGACAGGTGGCCACATCTGAACGGTCGATGCTTGATGGGCATCTGCCATGTGGGCCCCAACATTACATCGAATGACTCATTGACACGTAGACTTCCGCCGGTTTCGTCGCAATCTTGAATTCGGCCGATTCTACAAGGACTTGGAGCCGATGTCGTGGTCGTTGGGGACATTAATGTGGTGGTTTGGACCGGAAAAACCGGTCTAACCAAACCGGTTTCATTTTCCATATATATATATATATATGAGAAGCCATCGTTTAGGGACGTCTCTATATTTCAAATCTAGGAATGTCCCATAGTAGCCCAGTCGGATGAAAAATCGACGAGTTTCTTATTATATGAACAATGAAAAACAGCGTTCTACGATGTTAGTCATGGTGATCATGAACGATAAAAAGGTAGTACAGATGTTTATATAATCAATCAACCATCGGATGATGATCCAACGGTTTAGATTTAAAAACATCCCTAGATTTCAAATCTAGGGACGTCCCTAGATGATGTTTCCCTATATATATATATATATATATATTTAGAGAAAAAAAATCATTTAAGTAGATAATGTTTTCTAAGTATGTTTGACCGAGAGCCATTGGATCATAATCTAATGGCTCTTATTGTTTTCTTATTACCGTATTTTCACTATTTCAAACTAATGTACATTGTTTGCTAATATACATGAATTATCATGGATTTATAACCGTCAAATGCAAATTAAATGGTACTGTAGCGTCTATCGATAATGTTTTTCTAGAAACGTCCCTAGATGATGTACCCTCATATATTTATATACATATTAGTTTTTTTTTTCTAATGGTTGTTTCGATGAACCACTTGTAAATGGATTTAATTCATACAGTTACTAGATTCATTTATGTTTATAGAAATATTAATAAAGACCTAATTTTAGTAAATTGAATTATGTATTTTAGAATTTATTATAATCTAAAATTTTATTTATTTGTTTGTCAAACTATCAAAAGTCAATATGTAAACTAACTACCGATCACTTGATTTGATTTATTGGTACTAAGAGCATCTTTTAACTCTCGTTGAACAAAAAGCTCAATGAGCGTTTAATGTTCAAATGCTCCATAAAAAGCTAATAATAACCATTGAGAGTGTTTTGCAACCACCAAACGTTCAATGGTGGGTCCCATGAGTTACAACTTCAAAATTTGTTTTTTTTTAAAAAAAAAATGGAAGGCTTATAAGTTTTTTTTATATTATATTATGCAAGTTTTAAAATCGTTCAAAATTTATTATTCATTTTTAAAATCACACAAATTATCCAATTTTTATTATTGGTGCAATTTAATTAATATAGTAGGAATGGGTAAGAGGTTAATGTGTTGATTATGAGTCATATTTTAGAGTATAACTATTATGCAAAATAGTTTAATGAATAAAAATTTAATGGATTGATGAGGTGGTATAAGTATCAAATTCTATATTAGTTTAATAATTAAAAATATCTTAAATCTCTTGTCTAAAGTGTTCATGTTCTACTATGGTGGCGATTTTGAATCTCGACTCAAATAAGATGAGAACACTGGTGTGTTAAGAGACTACCTCCATATCCGTAAACATTGCTAATATGATATGTTTATTTTTAGTAAAAAAAAATGTGTAAAATAAATAAAAACAAGATCATTATTTTCAAATGTTATTAAATATAAAAGTCAAAGATAACCTAGTTTCTTGATCAACAAAATTGAAAAAAAAAATATTATTTATTTATTTATGTATGGTGATTTATTTGACTATTGTGTTTGGAAAATAATTACTAACAACATATTGACAAAAAAAAAACATAATTCAATTGTATCAATTTTCTTTTCTTGTCCAACAATGATTCGGTTCGATTTAGTTTGATATTTTTATGAACCTCTCAATATCTAATCAATTAAGTAGTTGAGAATTAATGCTAGATTCATAATTGGGTGAAAGTTAAGCGTTAGTGATGATTCAATCCGAAGGATGAGGGAAAGGAATCTTGTAAAAGTGGAGAAGTAAAGTGAAAAATATATAAATAAATAAATATATATATAATAAATAAATAAATAAAAAGGAATGGACTTGGTTTGTGTAGAATCCAAGGCCATCCCATGCGGCGCAGTGAACGCGACTTTTGTCCTCACTTCATTATTTTTTAATTAATTGTTTATTAAAATTTATTTAATTTAACACAAGCATCTTTCTCTAGATCTTAAACTTCATATAAATATTATGAAGTTTGTGCTCTCCTACTTTCGTTTTTTAAGAGATAAGCTGATATTTTTGTCGAAAAATTATTTTTTAAAATATAAATTATCTCGGTCCTGCTAAATAATTCAAAATTTTGTTTTTATAAATTCATATATGTATATATAATATTTGTATTGTATTGTTGTCAACAACCTTCTGGCCCTATTGCAGACACGGGTCGCCGATAGAAACTTTTCACTGAAAGTGAGTGAGAGTTCGATTCTAACTGAGTCAGACAGTTTTTTTCCAGGAGTTGTGAATAGTGATCTCTAGTGGGTTCACCCCGCTCCTCTTCCCAAAAAATAATAAAAAAATATTTGTATTGTTCTAATATGTGTTATTTAAATAATGATGTATTTATTGTACTCTTTGTTATTAATAATATTTTAGAATTAAATTTTGAAGAGTTTTAATAATTCTTCGTCAAAAAAGAGTTTTAATAATTTTTTTTTAAAAATAAATAAACCTTAACTATAGGTAAGTAGGAAAATGTTTCTAAATAGATAAATTAGTCTTAGATATTAATAATGATTAAGATGTTGGATTAAAAAAAAAATTGAAAAACAGTAAAGAAATAATAAAATTGATGGAATGAAAAATAATATTAGTCAAATGAGAAATGACTAGTCAATAATGACATCAAATACTAATTGTTGAATCCGTAATTATGTCTACAATTAGAAGGTGACAATGGAGATCAAGACTGCTCCAATTTATTCCTATTCAGAATAGAATAGTAGATAAAAAAATACGGAAAAAGCCACTAATAAAAATAATTTTATTTAATTAAAAAATATTTTTATATTTTTAATTATATTTTTTAATTCATCAAAACATGCATATTTTTTAATATTTATGTATGTTTTTGTCATCTCAAATTCAAAAGAAAGTGTCAAATACAGAGGAGTGTACTTAGGGGGTGTTTGTTTGAGTGGATTTGAAAGTCAAAGGATTTGAAAATCCTTGGATTTGAGAAATTCTTTGTTTGTTTCAAAGGATTTGAATTTACTTTGTATTTCCAAATCCAAAAGTCATGGGATTATGAAATTCTACTAAAAATGATCGAATTCCAAAAATCTCATCCAAATGAATCCCTCACATACGAAAATATATATTAATTATATTAATTACTTATAATATTTAAAATTTGAATTCATATTTATTATATTAATTACTCATAATATTAATTACACTATAATTATATTTTATAAAAATATTAAATATAATATAATTATAGTGTAATTAATATTAATAATATAATATATAATTGATATATTATATTATATTAACTATTTTTAATAAATTATTAATAAATTGTATTTATTATAACAAATTAAGTATATATTAATTATTTTTAATTACTCATAATATTAATTACACTATAATTATATTTTATAAAATATGAAATATAATATAATTACGATGTAATTAATATTAATAATATAATATATAATTGATATATTATATTATATTAATTAATTTAATAAATTATTAATAAATTATATTTATTATAATAAATTAAGTATATATTAATTATATTAATTACTCATGATATTAATTACACTGATTATATTTTATAAAATATTAAATATAAAAATAATTAATATATGATATTTTATTATAATAAATTAAATATATATTAATTATGTTAATTACTCATGATATTAATTACACTATAATTATATTTTATAAAAATATTAAATAAAATATAATTATAGTGTAATTAATATTAGTAATATAGTATATAATTGATTTATTATATTATATTACTTATTTTTAATAAATAATTAATATATTATATTTTATTATAATAAATTAAGTTTATATTAATTATATTAATTACTAATAATATTTTAAATTTAAATTCATATTTACTTAAAATTAAATGTATATTTTGTAATGTATATATTAATTATTATATCAAATCAGACATATGTTTTCTAAATCCAAATTTACAAATCCCTTCAACCAAACACAATATTCTGTGATCCAGTATTACAAATACATCTAACCAAACACTGGATTTGTAAATACAAATCCACTGCATTTTCAACTACATTCAACTAAATGCCCCCTTAATGGTAGAATTAGAAATAAAATTAAAGAGCAATAAATTTAATTTTTAAAAAATTATAAATATTAAAATAACAAATACTGTAATTAAAAACCAATTTAATGCGAATTTACAATTTAATTTAATTATTTTTATTTTTATTTTTTGGGATTTTCTACTAGCTAGTAACCCTACTTGATGTTATATATACAATTTTACTAAATTTCAGAAATTTATAATATAAAATCCACAACACGGAGAACTCATACACCATTCAAAAACAAAACCCAATCAGCTCTAAACACCTGTCCCAGGAAACCCACACCTGTCCAGTACCATTTTTGACACCTGCTGGTTATCTTAACACGTGCCAGTTTCCCATTGGCCAAACTCCATTGATTGGTGTGACTTACATCATCTTAATTAATCCCTGTAATTAATTAAAACTAATCGCAAGATTAACAAATCCAAAAACACAAAATTCCAGCTTATATAATCCCCTCCATATCCCCCTTCTTCTTCCCCAGAGAGACTCCTCCACCTCCAAATCCCTAATTCCCAATTCCCAATTCCCAAATCCCTAATTCCCAATTCTCAAATTCCATATCCCCTTCCACTCTCCGGTGAGCTCGAGTGACCCATAAAAATCTCACCTTTTTTCTTCTCCAAATCATCCCAAAGAGCTTGTTTTTCTATTAAGCTCTCTGGATTTCAGCCTGTTCTTTGCTTTTGATCAAGATTCAGGTAGTGTTTTTATCTCCGAAAGTTTCAATCTTTCTAGTAAAATCCACAAAGAAATCCATGGCCACAGCTATAGATTTCTACAGTAACTGGCCTAGCTTCTCCTCTGATCCTTCTCAAATGGAGCTCATGCAAGCACTTGAACCTTTTTTCAAGAGTGCTTCTCCTTCTCCATCTTTATCTCCATCATGGGATCAAAATCTAAGCTTTGATTCCTATTTGAGCTTTAATGGCATGCAAAACAACCAAAAAGGTGGGAGCTTTCTCAGTGTGCAGCCACTTCCAATGAAGCACGCCGGAACTCCATCTCCGGCCAAGCCTGGCAAGCTCTACCGTGGCGTGCGGCAGCGTCACTGGGGCAAATGGGTGGCCGAGATCCGCCTCCCTAAGAACCGCACACGGCTCTGGCTCGGCACCTTTGACACCGCCCATGAAGCCGCTTTGGCCTACGACGAAGCCGCCTTCAAGCTCCGCGGTGACTTCGCCCGCCTTAACTTCCCCAATCTCCGCCACTCCTCCGCTACCTCCCTCCACTCGTCCGTCGACGCCAAGCTCCAAGCCATCTGCCAAACTCTCCAAGCTCCTGATTCCACCTCTGTTTCAAAGACTCCAACAACCACTAACACTTCATCATCACCATCATTATCATCATCATCATTATCTTGTGATCAAGAAGATGAGTCCTCTGCTGGTTCTTCTCCAGTTTCAGAGATGCAGAGCTTGGACTTCACTGAGGTTCCATGGGATGAATCTGAGAGCTTTGTGCTAAGAAAGTACCCATCTTGGGAGATTGATTGGGATGCCATTCTCTCTTAAGTTTTAGTAATTAGCTAGTTATAGTGACTGGTGCAAATGGAGTTTTAGACATTTGTCCACTGGTTTTTGTGTATTTAGTTGCAGATCTTTAGTCTTCTTCTTCTTCTTCTTGGTTATGCTGGTTTTTTCTTGGCATTTAACCATGGAGAGAATTGGTGTTTAAGTTTCCTATTATTGTTATTATATATATATGTCTTTGTGATTGTCATATGTTTGTAAGCATTATGTATTTGTTTCTTTGAATATTAGCTTTAATGTTTTTCCTGGGGTGTAACTGCTTTCAATGGAAAAGTATCTTTAGTTTCACCAAAGGCCTTGGAACTCAGCCCCGGGTCCTCTCTCGTTTAGGATAGATACGAGTTCAATTCTTTCTACGCTCCCCCATTTTAAAAGAGTGAGGCCATTGCAGTAATTTTTTTACCCGCATACACCTCAAAGGGCTTGGTACTTGTCACCTTATTTTTTTTTAAAACGTATCTTTAGTTTCTCAAGTGATGTTTTCATGCAACCAACATCTTGTGCTCATTGGGAGAAGTCTTGGTTGATAAAAGGAAGAGTTAGTGGTGTGTGTGTGTGTGACATGAGGAATCAGAATAACTAGGATTGGAAGTCTTTAGCCATAGAAAAGGGGTACCATTTCTTTCTTCTCCTTTGTATCTTTCTATGTAGTAACAATGACATTTATCAAAAAGTTTGTGACCAATAATTATCCTTTGCAAGTTGTCACAAAAGTGGGAATATATTCATTTCATATTGATTGCATTAAGTAATTGGCTGTGGGAGTTGTCTAAAAGTCATAAACATTAATTGAATTTTATGAATGTTTAGACCTCTACATTGATGCAATCCTTTTGCTCTCTTAAGGGCAAGGAATAGGGCAAGGAAGGGGGTTTATTTTCAGCCCAAATTGATATTTTAATGCACATGATTTCTCCATTTTTATTCAAAAATGAATTAATAAACTTGTCAAAGGGTAAATATTTTCTGGTAACAAATTAATCTGTTCAAAGAATCAATTGATTTTACCAATTCTATAGCTTATATATATTTAGAGCAAATATATGTAATTAGTTTTGTAAAATAATCATGTAGTCCATAAATATATATATTGCTTTTTGATAGAATGCATGAATACTTCAAGTTTTTCATAAGACATAAAGGAAAAAAAAATCTCAAGCTGAGCGTTCAACTCGACTAACACATACACATGTCAATCGCTTTCTATAATAACCTTAAAGACGTATATCAATTTTACCTACTATCTTTGAAGTAATGTATCATAATGGCTGAGAAGATCGAGTTATAAAAAAATAACAAGGTTTATACAAGAATAAATCTTTATATAACCTTCTTCACAAAAATCTAATCCTCTTTGTTGAGATATTTTTCATATATATATATATATATATATATATATATATATATATATATATATATATATATATCGTTATTAAAGATAGTTCATATGAAGGTTATTCATATACTAGCAAAATTAATCAAATAGCTAGCCCATTTTATCACATATATACATATTTTTCACATTAGCTAAAAGGATGATTTAGCTTTTGATTAAATTAATTTTGAGAGATGTTATGTATAAATTGGAAATAGGCTTGGTCCTCAGAGCACAAATTAAGTAAATATGTTGGCCTAAATACTGAACAGAACTGTTCACAATGAATTGAAGCCCAGGAAGATGTATACCCTTGAGATATTTGCCATACTATCAAATTTGATCAAACAACTCTTCCAAAAGCATTAATTGGTTTCTTTCTTATATTAGATCTCATAAATGTCTGACTTTTATCTTAGTTTTAGATACTATTTCACAGCAGTGAATAAACATTTTTTTTTAAAAAAAACTCACATGACAGGATACAACAACTTGATTTTATAATCAAATGCTATACTTAAAAATCAAATTACAGTGCAGGATATTATTAGTCACCTAAACACACACACACCACATAGAAAAATAAATGTAGTAATACTCATACTTGAGATCTTTTGACGACTGCCAATTACATCTTGGGGATATCAACAGTAAAAACATCCATGCAAAAAAACCAGTAAAAACATACCAATTGGAAATGTACGTGTTGTTTTACAAAACCAACTTAATCCTTAAAAATCAGTCAAGCATGATCAAGAGCACAATATCTTTAGATATATCATGGGAATATATGATTTAGTTTCTCTAGCTTTTGCATCAAGATTCTAATGCTTGGAATTAACAAAGCAAGCAATTTAGATATTGTATGCATACCTCTATCGAGCAAGCAAATCAGCATAAGAAATGACAAGTAATCATCTTATATATTCCAAAGTTCGTCGGCAGTATTTTCATTGGGGTTTAAGATACATGCATCAGAGAATAAAGAAATATCAAAATGATCATATGCCAAACAATATCATCAAATCTTGAAGTTTCTTAACTATTTCCTCAACTCTTAATTAATAAACCGAAGAAGTCAATTGAAGAATATAATATAAGAAAGAATAAAAATGGTGATAAGAATATATATGACCATAATTGGATTATGGTTTGCATATCTATCTATGTTCGTTGATCATTTTATCCCATGATCGTACATGATAAAGTGAGGGTTTGAGACTTCTTGGAAATTAATGGATGATTCTTTTCTTTCATTGAGACAACAATGGTCATGGAATAGCATATTCCATTAGATATAGTTCAATTGATGTAAGTGACCATAGAACAATATCTATCTCCAACTAATTAATATACACATAGTGTAGTTAATTTTTTCATTCATTTATTATAACTCATGCATGAATTGTTCCTCATATGCAAGATCTACTTGTTAGAAACTTGGATGCATGTATACTCAAAGAACAAGTGTAGAATATAATCAGGATCTACTAAGAACTTTTAGGATTGCTAGATCATTAATTAGATCAAAAAGAAGAATATGATGTTCATTAATTAGCCTATATATGTAAGTTGACAATCTTTGTAAAGAAGTTGGCAATTAAAAGTGAACAAGATCTAAGGCCACAATTTATGGACTTTGCTTTTGCCACTTGCCCAACAAAAGTTATATATTAATATGATCACTTTGCATGTGCATATGAAGAATATAATACATCAAATCCTACTATGTTTTTCTACTTACTGTTTTTTTTTTAAAAAAAATATAGTTATCAATTTTTTTTGTCATTAATATGTTATATATGCTTGATTTAGCATGCAAGTGTCTTCAATAATAACACATTGTCAAGTTGAACTGTTCTGTTATGAAGACATGATTGGGGGAGTATTCATTGAAGATAAAAGAAGAGCCAAGTTCATGAGCACACATGAGATCAATAATAGAGAGTTAACAAAAAGTAACAACTATACATGATCATTGATGC
The DNA here is from genome assembly GCF_009730915.1 of Dioscorea cayenensis subsp. rotundata. Lineage (NCBI taxonomy): Eukaryota > Viridiplantae > Streptophyta > Magnoliopsida > Dioscoreales > Dioscoreaceae > Dioscorea > Dioscorea cayenensis. The sequence continues at coordinate 2,482,691 of NC_052489.1, forward strand.
TCCAAATTATATGACAATTGATAAACAAAAAGGCAAGATCTGATTTGATGCAATGGATTTGATCTATGTCTTAAGTTAAAGCATAGATTTCTTTTGGAGTACATAAGGTTTAATTTGATAAGCTTTCTTTTGATTACTTTATTATGAATCTATAGAGATATGAAAGCCTTAAAGTGGTTTGTTGGGATAATTAGGTAGGCTCCACTTGGGTAGTTAATCTAGTTAATCTTTAGAGAGTGTCCCACAAAAGATTTTATGTGCATATTAAAAACATTGGCATCAAAAGCATCTCCCAATTATATTTCCATAAGCTTTGTGCTACTCATTATTAACCATTCACTTACAAAGTAATACTATTTTATTACCTAACTAATTATCACGCGTAAACCATATTAAGAAAACATTAATGTATGCATCTAGAGATCTTGTATCTCAATGTTATCTAATTACAAATTAAAACTCAAAAATTAGGTCCGATTCAATATATCTCACTAATATGATTATTATTGTATTTTCTATAACTTATTAATTAGCCTTTCCTTGATTGGTTTCATGTCATTTTCTTGATATCTTACTTTCTATCATGCTTAGCCTAACTTATTGAGAAAAAGTTGTTCCCAAAATTCCCTTTCCAAACTTGACAACTAGTCACCCAATAAAGACTCAAAAGAAAATATACTTAATATATATTCTATGGTTAATTAATTACAAAAGCTAATGCCAAGAAGGTCAATAATGAACAACATAAAATGTTCTCATTGTAACCAAAGTTCAAAGTTTCTCCCAACTTTCTGATTCAGCTAGCACAATTAAGGGGGACAATGGAGGTGGAAATACACTTAAACCCTAAAGTTATAAGAGTTAGTTGCTTCTTGCCAACTCTGAGGCAGTGATGAATTTAGGTTGGCAATGTGCTAGCTCTAATTGAGTGGGTCTGGTTGTTTGATCTCTAGCTACCATATACAATGAACCAACATGATTATTAATTATATGTTGGTTAACCTTTGGCTTTCATAGGACAAGTACTTGGTCCTTCAACATACAACATTGTCCTGCCATATCAACACACCAAAGTGCATGCGTGCATGTTGTTTGGTAGACATGCATTGCCTCACTCCAACTTCAGACCAGAGTAGAGGACTCAAATCTAATTAACCCTAGACAGCTAGCTAGCCCTAACATGATTTATTTCATATGACTAGTTGGTCAACATTTTTGTCTGGCTAGGAAGGTGCATGGCCAGCTTCTCATGTACTCATCATGCATGCTTTGTGGTTAATGAATCACGTCAACAAAGCAAGCTATATGTCACTCTACATACAACCAGCACATTGTTTGTGAGACTTCATATCAATCAAAGTATGTTAGATCCTATATATATATATATATATATATGTATTTGTGAGTTGAGTTGCATGCACGCATGCATGCATGCATGCATGCTATTTAATTTCTTGACTTACGTGTGTCTGGTGTGTAAAGTGTTTGGAAAGTCCCATGTGGCATTTATTAATATATTTCTAAATTAGAATGATATGCTAATTTAGTCATTGCCAACAAAGACTCTTCATTACTTTTCTTTTGTTAAAATAGAAAAGAAACAATAGTTGCAGATCCCTGTACTAGTGTAGCCTGAGTCTATATTAAGCACATGATCTAATAATTAAGAAATTGTTATTATTTTTTAACATTACATTAATTGATTTCTAGGAAGGTTCATGACCATTAATATTTAATATAGACTAGCTTCCACTTAATTTATAACAAACTAAATATTTGCCAATTATTGATGGCAAACTACTACATATATTAAAGAAGTACTAACCTCATGACTTCTTGGGCAATTATTGGTGCAAATGCATCTTCAAAGGTGCAACGTATACACAAATTACACCATAAGATCTTGTTAGGATATTTATTCAAACCATATATAATTAACAACATATCTTTGAGGCACTTGAAAGCAAGATTTAGAAGGAATTTATCATTATAATTATATAAGTTCAAAGTTGAATCTTCTCACAGAGATCAGACAGAGAGAGATATGAACCACAAGTCTGGTCTTTCCACCAACTTTGTAGCATTTGTTTTCTAGTTCTTTTTTCTTCTTTTTAGTGACAGAACATTCTCCAAAGTCCTAACCTACCCACCTGAGTAGTGAAAGCAATAGAGAAGCACAGCCTTTCCATGTTTGGGCTTTTCCTAGACTTCTTAGCTTTACAGTAGCTCCTTCCCATAAAGCCGATTTGTCCCGTCCCTTACCATCAAGGGCACCCTCTACAAACATCAAACAAACACCCTTCATGTCTTCCACAGTAGAATGAAAAGATTGAGAAAGATATATAAGTTAGAGCAGTACATAACTACGTGAAAGTGCTGCATGCCTGCATGTGTTTCCTCTGCAACCCTAGAGCTAGGGATAGAGATCACAAAGTTAGGGGACAAATGGCTCAATGAGAGGGTTGTTTAGGGGAGGGGCCCCCCCCTTTGTGGGAGGAGAGCTCTAATGAAAAAATGAAGCCTTGTAGAACATGCATGGTGGTACTTCATATTTTCTATGAATTAAACTGCATGCAAATAAAACCATGTACGCATGCATTCACCACCTTTTGAGAAACAGATATAACTTCTTCTTATTTGGACAATAAATTCAAAGGTCTCTGAAACTCTCAGTTCTTGCTCCTGTCTCCTTGACCAAATGTTTTTTTTAAAGTTTCTAGATAACCTTTCTACCATACATACATACACACACATATATATATATATATATATATCTACTTATATCTTTATGAATTAATGTTTTCAATGTTCAATTCACATATGTATATATATATCAGTAATATATAATTTATGTTGTTAAAACAATCAAGAAATACAAGAAGAACTAAACAGTGCTCTAGAATTACATGCATTAATATTAATAATCACATTTATCATTATCAACTTCTTTATGTCCACATCTGGTTGCAAGGACAAAAACATAAAGTCTTAATGAGAGAGAAAGGTTGAATTGATTCAAGATGAAGTTATTTCAAATGAATAGTTATTTATTTAGTTTCTAAAAAACCATGACCATTTTATCACATTGATTAATTAATGTTTCTATAGTTATTCAGCCGTGGAAGTTTGGAGAACTATACAGTACTGTTTGATAAGTGATATAACACAACAAAAGGAATCAAATGTCTTGAAAATTTTTTAAGCAAGAGAATCTCAAGTTTTCTTCTTCCATGTGAGTTTAATTAGTCAAATGTAGATGAATTTTGGAAACTTTGTTCTAGATCATTACAAGTCCTTTGTATCATGCATGTTACTATTTGTATCACAGTCTTCTTTATTTAACCAGAAAAAACCATCATTTTCTAATAATAAGTAAACTTTAATTAATTAGCAGATCAATTACATACATATAACAAAGAGTTTTTAACAGATACAATGAGAGATCTAAAACTTCCATTTTTGTATCATTAATTTCTAGAATAAATCTCAAACTATTATAATTGACTTTCTTCACATAGATACAAATACTCATGCAAAAATCTAGAACCATAAGAGTCTCATTAGAAAATTAATTAATTACTTCTCTTAAATATTGTTTTTAAAAAATATTTCATGCAAAAATTCCAGAACCATAAATTTATTTCTTCTTTTAGAGTATTTTGTAATTAAATTTATTTATCTAATAATTTTTTCCAAGAGAAAAAAAAAATCAAAAGATTTAGTAGAAGTCTATGTAGTGAAAAAGCAACTTATTAATCACCATTCATTAGTACGATGAGAAACGGATTGAGGAATCCGTTTCCCACGTTTCCTTCCCCAAATCAACAGACATAAACGGAGTTAAACTACGTTGTCGTTGGTGGGCCGTTACGTGAAACACGTGCACCAGGCCACCAAAGAAGCTCGTGGCACGTGCCAAGAAGGTGCCAAGCTGGCACTAGATGCTGCCTTGCCTTCCACGTGGATGTGGGCCCCCTCCTTCTCTTCCCGCCCCCTCCACCGGGTCCCACCACCTACTCCTTCTCCTCCCTATAAACACCCCACCTCTTCTCCCTCTATTTCGCCACCCATTTTCCAAACAGAGCTCTTCTCTTCTCTTCTTTTTCACTCTGTAGAATCTCGCCGGAGATGACGAAGCAGAATGTGGTGGCGCCGGAGGCGGTGGCAATACCATACCCACCACTCAGAGTAGCCTCCTCCACGGCGGCGCCAGGAGGTGGAGGGGCAGCAGGCTACCCCATCCCAAGAAAACTACTAACAAAGTTGGAGCTTGGTGGAGCTACCAATGGCTGGGTTGAGTCCATGTTAGCCTCATCGCCAACGCATGCCAAGGCTTCCGCCGCCGCCGCCGTTGCCGCGGCGGCGCTTGACGGCAACACTAGCTCTTGGACTGTGAGTTGCTCTCAAACTCAAAGATGAGATTTTTATTGTTTTTTTGGGTCTCTGTTTTTTAATTGTGAGTTTGGAGCAGGTGAAGCATCCTTTCTGCACTTGAGTTGTTTGATGAGATTACGAAGATGTCTAAAGGGAAAAGAATAGTGATGTTCTTGGACTATGATGGGACTCTTTCTCCCATTGTTGATGATCCTGACCTTGCTTTCATGTCTGATGCTGTTAGTGTTCTTTAACTCAAGCTTATTTATAATCAGCTTGTAATTCTTTCTTTGTTTTTGGATCATCATTGTGCTAAAGTTTGCATCTTTTTTAATCACTTTGTTTTTCTTAGATGAGAACTGCAGTGAGGAACGTTGCCAGATGCTTTCCGACAGCTATCGTTACTGGTCGGCGTCTAGATAAGGTACATTTAGATGTTCTTGTTTATTACTCCTCTTTTGCATTTCAATCCATGATTTTGTTTGATGTTTAACCTCTTTGGGATTATACATGCATATAGGTGTATGAGTTTGTTAGATTGGCTGAACTTTACTATGCTGGTAGTCATGGAATGGACATCAAAGGACCAGTGAAAGGACCACGCCATGCAAAAACCAAGGTATATATATAAACATATGTACATATATATATATATATATATGAGAGAGAGAGAGAGAGAGAGAGAGAGAGAGACAGTAGAGATGAGTTGTAACTTGTGTTTCTTTAATTAATGAGCTTGATGTTCATTGTCTTTGTGGATGTAGACCAAAGCTGTTCTCTTTCAACCAGCAAGTGAGTTCCTTCCTATGATAGACGAGGTAATTAATAACATACTTTTAAAAAGATAATTACTTTGAGCTTTAATTATATAATTAACTTCTCTTGAATCAAAGATTGAAGCTTTCTTACTGTTTGTAGGTTTATAAAGCATTGTTGGTGAAAACCAGGTCAATTCCAGGGGTTAAAGTGGAGAATAACAAGTTCTGTGCATCAGTTCATTTCCGATGTGTTGATGAGAAGGTAATAATTAATTAAGAAAGAGATAAATTAATTAATTAATTTCTATATAGCTTTTGCCTAATTAAAAATAAATAAATAAATAAACTTTTTCCCTTTTGCCAACTTTAGAGATGGAGTGCATTGGCTGAGCAAGTGAGATCAGTGCTCAAAGAGTATCCCAAGTTAAGGTTAACACAAGGAAGAAAGGTGTTAGAGATACGTCCCACCATTAAATGGGACAAAGGCAAGGCCTTGGAGTTCTTATTAGAGTCTTTAGGTAATAATTAATTAATTAATTAATTAACAAAACTTGTTAATTAAAATCTCTTGTATATATATATATATATATATATATATATGAACTCACACTAATGTTATATATATATATAGGATTTGCCGACAATGAAGAAGTGTTTCCGGTTTATATAGGTGATGATCGCACCGACGAAGATGCTTTCAAGGCATGAGTAATAAACATTTCAATTGTTTACCATCATGTTCACATATATATATATATATATAGAGACAATTAACAAGATGGTTAATGTTACAGGTGTTGAGAGATAGAGGACAAGGGTTTGGTATCCTTGTCTCCAAATATCCAAAGGAGACAAACGCTTCATATTCACTCCAAGAGCCATCTGAGGTAAAGTGTTTGCCAACAATGTCTTTCAAAATGAGTTGGGATATTAAATGTTAAGGTCCACTTCCATTATAGTAGTCATAGAGCTAGGACCACAAAGTTGATGTCTAAAATACCAAACCTTAACTTTCTTCTCTTCTATATTGTTTCTTATAGGTCATGAACTTCTTGCATCGCCTTGTAGAATGGAAAAGAAGCTCTCTCAAGCATCATTCAAGGGTATAATTAACTTAAGGAAAAAGTAGAGAAGATGAAGGTGAAACCACCCCAACCATTCCACCATGAAAGCTATGGATGCATGATATATATTAATATATTTCATATATATATATATATATATATGGTTATGTATTCTCTCCAACAAACATTGGAGAACTACTTTTGTACTTTACCCCCTCTTTTTAGGGGGTTCTCTTGTGGGAAAGCATACCAAAACAGGCTTCCTTGCCACCACACAAGAAGTTTTCAACTCTTGTAATTATTTTCTATGTATAATCCAAAAGAATATAGAATTTTCAACCCTTGGTTTCCAATTCATGCAATGGTATATGCTCAACTTGTTGCTATAATCATGAGAATATGGTTCTCATGAATGTTGTTTAATTATAAGTTCAGTGAATTGAATCACATGTTGGATTGGAAGCATATAATAACTATATGTAAATATATATATATATATATCTAAGAGCCTCATCAAAATGAGACAAAGTTATATGAATCTCTTAATAGTCTATTGTGCATGCGCTACCGATCTCCAGTTTTGTTATGTTATCATTTGCATTATATATAATAGTTATTTTTTTATTCAACAAATTAAAGTCTATATTCTACTACCACTAAATCTGAATAATAGAGATATATGAGCTCTGTTATTCTAAAGAACTTGAGGTTTAATTTTGATGAATTATGTTTATGTTGAGCATAAATGAACTTAAAGATTCAATTGAGTTAATTAATTTCAACAAGTTAATCATTTAGAGGTTTAGTGGGAAACGCTTCCACCCAAGTTATAAATGATTGGTAAAAAACTCTTTTTCCAATTGTTCTTGTCATGCTTTAGATAGAAAAATCATTTTCTTAGAATATTTAGAGATTTGTGTGTTAAAAAGATGAGCTTTTCCAACAGCCAATGGCATCACACACACACACACACACACACACACACACACACACACACACACACATATATATATATATATCAAAAGAGATATTCATTTCTTTCTGAGTTCTTAGCCTTAATCTTTTAGGATTAGGGTAATCATAAAGACTATTAATTAACTAAGTGTTAAAAAAAATAAAGGAACTTAATGGAGATCTTGATTTGCTAAACAAGTATGTAGCTTCAATCATAGTACTTGAGGCTTCCTATTTGGAAACACCCACCCACTGTCCTTACTTTGCATTGAATACAATAATACCATCGATCTCTATCCAGTTTTACATTCATTTATGAATCAAAAAATGATGATGATCATAAGACAGAAGAAGATTATAGAAAACTGAAGAGAAAGCTAATTAATTAATAAAGGAAAAGAGATAAAATATCATGAGTCACTATCCAAGTTCATGTTGAAGACTTGACTGCAAACAGTTAAAGACACAAGATTCAAAGGCCTAAAGAATCAAGTGTCACACATCCACATTATGTGAGAGTTGAGTTCTCACTGCTCCCCCATATCCCCACAAACCTATACTTTTGAGTAGACTGAAAAACTAGAATATAATAGTGAGAGTTTGGCTTAGATTTATGGTGCCATTATCCATGAGATCCCAACTCAATGTACAAGCAAGATACTTACAAATAGAATAAGATTTGCAACCATTATAGGGTGCAGCAGAAAATTAGTAATGTAATCCTTGCTCTCAGACCAAGGAGCATAGGCAAACTCATTGGTCACATGACTCTAACTATAAGTTATATGTTGTATAGATATATATGAATATATATATATATATATGTATGATATTTCACTGGTTACCTTGGAGATCAGTTATTAGAGCCACACACATGGCACACATGAAAAGAAGAAGGTGGAATCTCAGCATTTTCAAGGCTTATAGGCATGGCATGAATGGGGAGAGCACCCACTAATGTTTAAAAGAATGCTTCCATTGGTTGAGTTGGAGTTGGATTCCACTTTGTGAAACTTGAGAGAAATGTGGAAAGATGGTGTCCACTGTGTTCAACTCATCATTGGTGCCCTTCTTTTGCACTAAACTATGTCCTCATTATTGATACTTTCTTCTCCACAAAAGAATATTTAAAAAAGATATTGTGAATTTCATGCATTTGAAATATATATATCAAGAAGTTGGCTAGAACCAAATGGAGAACTACTGCATGTTTTCAAGATTCCTTAATGGATGGTTGGGTGCATGGTTGTTATCTCATGATGACCATCTTGTACATGTTGAGCATGAGTGTAAAGATGCTAGTGTGAGCTTGATGATGAAGTTAAGTTGATGGTGGAGTGGATAACAGTCTAACAGAGAGCACATGAATCAACAGTGATGGCAACTATGTAATGTAGGAGAAGGCAATGGGATCTAGATTTGAAGCCCTGAAACAACACATGGCACAACAGTGTTATACTATATATTGACATAGAAAGGATTTGGATTTGACATCTTTATTACTTCAAAGTACAAAAAGACAACATGTACCATGTTTTTCTTGATGTTTTCTTTTAATAAAAATAATTAATCATCTTTTATAAACTATATATACATATATATTTTAAATATCACACTCTCATGGTGTGGATAATTAGTGAATATATATATATATATAATAAAACAACAGTGGGGTGGCATTATCAATGGTTAATTAATTAAAGAACAAGAAGATATATTTGTCAATGTCTCTATTTGAATTATGTTGCATTAATTATTCATATTATTATTTTAAAAAAGAAGTTGAAATTACACCTAATTAAAGAAATGTTTTTGTCATAATCTTAGGTTGTTGTAAGTACTCAATCAAAGAATATGTTGTCCACAACACTAAAAATTTTTTTTTATTTTGAGTGATTTATTAAAGAAATGCTTTTGCCATATATATATATATATATAAAAAAATGCAATATGATGTGGGCTAATGCACAGTGTAATAATGGTCTTCCATGTTTATCAGGAATCATAACTCCATAATGGTAAATATCTCTTTTTCTTTACAATTTAGGAGGAATCGAAAATACAATTGCCCACAAGAAATTGAGTTAACAATAAATGAACAATACTCCATAATTTTAAATTTTAAATTAAATATTTAATATTACTCTTGTTGATGATGTCATCAACGACTACAAAAATACTTGAGGATCATAAATATAATAAAAAATTAGTGAAAAAAATCAATGCAAGTTGCAACTAAAAGTGATTATAAATAGGAATTTATAAAATACCACGATTATTAAAATTAATTTTTTTTATAACATTTGCTTCCAACCCCTAATTAACTCCAATCTGCCCTAATGACCATCCTAGCAAATATTAGTATCACCCTATTGGGTAGTCTAGGGTGAGTGGATATTGTTTTGGCAAATATCAGCCAAAACTTCATGGGCTGAATACCCTTCCCAAATTTGGTAGCTTTCCAAAGCCCAATAACAACAAGAATGGGCTTTAAAGTAACAGCCCAATAGTCCTTATCGGGTCGGGTAAAAAAATCTAAAATCCAAGACCCGCTTCCTGCTTCTCCTCTTATCTTCAAAACTCAACCATCCAAAATACATCAAGATTCGTGCTCATATCGTCCTTCTCAAAACTCAATAGAACCAAACCCCCGATGAACTCCCGCGCCGTCCCGCCACCATGCGCCACCACTCCGCCGTCTCCGCCGCCGAGCAAGCTCTCGTCCTCCTCAAGCACAACCGCCCCCTCGCCGCCGACTTCCAGCCGGCTTCCGCCGTCCATCTCCTCCGCCACCTCCTCTCCTCCCCTTCCCTCCCCCGCCGTCGATCCCTCTCCCTCTCTTTCCTCCGCGCTTCCAAACCCTTCCCTTTCTTCTCCCCTCCATCTCCTCCCCTTCTCCTCCTTCTCCTCCTCCACCTCCTCTCCTCCCTCCGCCTCTACTCCCCGGCCCTCTCCCTTGCCCGATCCCTCCTCCACCTCCACCCTCTCCCCAATCTCCTCCCTTCTCTCCTCTCACTTCCTTCTCCTCCCTCCCTCTCCCCTCTTCTCAACCTCCTCATCAAATCCTACTCCTCTCTCGGTCTGCACCCTCAAGCCATCTCCATCCTCGATTTTGCCGAATCTCATGGCTTCTCCCTCTCCATCCTCGCCTACAACTCCGTCCTGGACTCCATATTCCGCGCCTCGCCACCACGCAGTGATGCAGCTCACCAATTCCATGACCGGATGGCGAGATCAGGCGTATGCTTCAACGCTTACTCTTACAACATCTTGATTCGAGGTTTCTGCGCTTGGGGTGACCTCCCTCGCGGCTTCTCCTTCTTCCATGAGATGGTGCAGGCGGGGTGTTCGCCGAATTGCGTCACTTACAACACTTTGGTTGATGCTTGTTGCAAGTCTGGGAGGACTGATAAGGGCCTCCGATTGGTGCAGGAGATGCTGGAAAATCAAGTAATGCCCAATGTTGTTACTTATAATGCTGTCATTAATGGTTTGTGCAGGGAGAAGAGGGTGACGGAGGTTGATAAGGTTGTGGAGGAGATGGTGAGACTAGGATTGGCTCCGGATGAAGTCACTTATAATACTATCATGAATGGTTATTGCAAAGAAGGAGATGTGCATAGGGCGCTTGTTGCGCATGCAGAGATGACTCGCAGAGGGCTGAAGCCGAATGTTGTCACATATACTTTATTGATCGATGCAATGTGTAAAGCAGGGAACTTGAAGAAGGCAATGGAGTTTGTTGAGCAAATGCGCGAGAGAGGGATTGGATTGAATGAGGTGACTTATACTGCACTAGTTGATGGTTTTTGCAAGAAAGGATTCTTGGATGATGCTGTTGTGGTTTTGAATGAGATGAAGATGAGTGGGATATTGCTGTCAGTTGTGTGTTATAATGCACTTGTTCATGGGTACTGTGAGCTGGGGAGAATGCTTGAAGCAGAGGGAATTGTTCGGGAGATGGAGGGGAATGGACTGAAGCCAGATATGGTGACCTTTGGCACGTTGTTGAATGGCTACTGTAAGAATGGGGATTTGGAAAGGGCATTTAAGTTGAATCAAGAGATGCTTGATAAGGGCACCTTGCCGGATGCCATTGCTTATTCTTCACTCATTAGGGGCCTTTGTGAGGCGAGGAGGCTCGATGATGCATTTGGTCTTTTTAAGCAAATGCTGAGCGTGAACGTATTACCTGATGAATTCACTTACACAACATTGATTGATGGTTGCTGCAAAGAAGGGGATGTGAAGAAGGCTTTTGCCCTTCATGATGAGATGATACGGAAAGGAATTCTTCCTGATGTTGTAACATACAGTGTGCTTATAAATGGCCTGAATAAAACTTCCAGAACAAAGGAAGCGAGAAGGCTGTTGTTTAAGTTGTACTATGAGGAGCCTGTTCCTGATAACATCATGTATGATGCACTGATGGATTGTTGCAATAAAGCTGATTCAAAAGGCACTGTATCATTGATTAAGAGTTTTTGCATGAAAGGGATGATTACTGAAGCTCAGAAAGTGTTTGACTCAATGACAGAGAAAGGTGGAAAACCTGTTGAGGCGGCTTATAATGTGATTATCCGTGGTCATTGTCGTGGTGGAAATGTGCATAAGGCTCTGGCTTTATACAAGGATATGTTAAAGCTAGGATTTGTTCCTAATGCAATAAGCATCATTTCTCTTATCAAAGGGCTTTCAGATGCAGAAATGCAGACAGACTTAAATGAAGTCATTCAAGAGTTGTTGAGAGGTTCTATGCTAACAGATGCTGAAACTTCAAAAGTTATTATTGAAGTAAACCACAGGGAAGGCAACATTGAAGCTGTGCTCGATGTACTTACTGAGATGGCAAATGATGGGCTCCTTCCAAATGGTTCTGTTAACATATAATCTTGGGGATTCACTTGTTCAAAGTGCTGGTGAGAACCATATTTTGTAGAGCAAGTTATGCGCAATTAACTTTTTGTTGCCAATTGACTGATCTTTTCACCAGGTTTTGACAAGCAGCTTAAGGGTTGACAAACCAGGAATCAGGTCTTCATCCAAGTTTGTTGAAGATTCTCCTAGGTATGGAAAATACTCATTTATAATATTTATGTTTCCAGCCGCATATGATAGGATAATAGTCTTTGCGCGTAAGGCTGTTTTGCATCAAACCTATTATTAAGTAATTTGCAATCTAAACATAACTCAACTTCCATTCCGCGGCATCATAGTTATTTTGAAAGTAGGGAATTTACATTTCGGATTTCTGATGTCAAAAAAGTTATTAAAGGTGATTGTAGCCTTTTTTTGAAAAACTACTGCTAGTAAGTGACCAAAAAGAGTTTAAAATGCAATTTAAGCCCAGGCTTATATGTACATCTGAATGTTTATATGATGAAAATTTCATTAGATTAGATTCTTAGACAAGTCATCTGAGTCTGAGAGCAATTACCACCATGAGCATAAAGACTATCACAGTGAACATACTCCTTAATTTGATATTGTGCTCAATTGACAAACTAATCATGTACTGAACCTTTGGTTTTGGAGTTTTGGCATAACATGGAGTGAGAATTGATCAGGACATTTGCCAGGATATTTGATGGTGGGCAAATGCTGACAAAACATTTGCAATTTTGCTGAAATAGTAGTAGTAGCAACAGCAGTAGCATAAGTAACAATGTTTCTGTAAAAGTTATAGTAGTTTTGGAAGATTTTCTGCTTTTATATTTAGTGCTGCATTGTTTCTGTAAAATTTAATAATAACTCATGATATTTTGCTTCAGTTATCAACATTTTACTTAGATTTTGATCTAGATTTCAGGATTAGTGGACAAACAATTGGAATGACAAAGCCTGGCTTAGTGCTGCTGGGTGTAAAGCAATTCATCTTGGTAAGCATCAACAAATTGGTTTTAATGACATGAATCCCATTACCTTTTCCAAATTTCACTGAGATAATAAACTCATCCATTCCAGTTTGTACTTTGCAGTGGTGATGTGGATGAGAAACTTGTATTGGAACATTGAAATGGCCAGGCATCCTTTCCCCTTGAATTAGATATTAGATCTGTCTAATGTTGTGGCTCTGGTGAGAGCAGCAAAAAATGCAATGCAATGTTGGTTTGCATTGGAGGCTGCATGCGGTCCAGCGCAGCCCTGCAGGTCCCTAACAATAAGCTACATACTTTCCCCTGATTTCCAACATGTAACTTCTCCTCCATGACCATTTCATTTCCCATTCCTACAATGCCCTTACTTCTTCCCTAGACTCTTCTCTGTCTTATCTTTTTTAAGCCAAGGGTAGCCTCCTCTGTTGCATGGTAAGCAATAAGCATGCTCCCTCACTTCCTGATTGTCACACAAAACTTCATTGCATGGAATCATCCCCCTTCTAGAGGCACAGGCATGGAGTATTTCTCCATTAAATGGAGGAGGCCACACCAAGCTTGTTTGCATGGCTACTTACATGCTTGCAAGATCATCAATGGATGCACTCCAAGGACTCACTTGCTCTCCGTCTTACTCTCAGAGCCTTGTCATTCTCCCAACCTCCCTTTCTCTATGGCCCTTCCCTCCCTTCCTTTTTGCACTGACAAAGAAGCCAACAAGCTCCATGACATCTTAATGTTAATCTAGTTGGAAAAGAAGGTGCATATACATTACGGGTGCGTTTGGATCACGGAATGGGAATGGGGAATGAGTATGGGGGGAAAGGAAGTAGGGTGAATGAAAAGGAGAGAATAAAAAACCAATGTTTGGTTTGAAGGAATGTGTATTGGGAATGGAGAAAAGTATGAGAGAGAAATTGTGTAAATTACTTATATGCCTTTTAATTAATTAATGGATGCAATATAAGATAATGAATTAATAAGTAACTATAGATAATTATCGTATAAGTAAAAAATAAATTAAATAATTATCGTATAATAATTATTAATTCGTTATAATTTATATAATTGAATTAGAAATAATTTTAAATAATAATTATTATTAATTTAAATTAAACAATTAACTTTAAAAATTATTGTATAAGATAATGAATTAATAAGTAACTAAAGATAATTATTGTATAAGTAAAAGATAAATTAAACAATTATCGTATAATAATTATTAATTTGTTATAATTTGTATAATTAAATTAGAACTAATTTTAAATAATAATAATTATTAATTTAATTTAAACAATTAACTTTACAATTATTGTATAAGATAATGAATTAATAAGTACATATAGATAATTATCGTATATGTATAATTAAAATAAGAATAATGGTTACTTTGTTATAATTTATATAATTGAATTGTAAATAAATCATTGCAACTTCACTAAAATGCAAAAGTGTAAGAAAAACTCTGGAAACAACTAGGTAACAAAGAGGACTCGAGAAACTCTTGAAAGATCAAAGCAAATTTGCAAGAAATTTCAGATACCCTACTGAAAAATACATAGATAGTACATTTTCCTTATGAGGAATAACCTACTGAAAACTCGCACTTCTTCTGATACCCATTTATCAATGGCGACTCTATGATGCCTTCTAGCTTACATGGAAGGCCACCTACAGTTATACACATGTAGAAAATTCCAATGATGATAAACATGATATGTTGCCCAAAAATGGGTAACAACAAAACATCTGTCTTACATAACAACATAATAAGGAAACAACAACAACAAAGTTTAATGGGTGCAATCCATACTATCAAACAAAAAATCTGTCTTAGATAAAAACATGATAAAGAAACAACAATACCCATAACAACAACAAAGTTTCATGGGAGCAACCCATAATATCCAACCAAAAACCTGTCTTAGATAAGAACATGGGACATAATACCCATAACATGAAGCACATCAAATAACATCACATGGGTGGGTGATTTGGCATTCTTCCTATGAGTAGGTGATAAAAACGGAGCTTTCTCTCGTTAGGTAACTCCCAAAACATGTTTAGTTGTTCCTCATCTTTTCTAAGAATTTGCATTACCATTAAAGCTTCATCCTCAGTAAGGCCATGGATATTGAAAATGACATCATTCAGTAATTTTTTTCGTTCATCAACTTCTTTCCGAGCTGCCACCATATACGCTTTGGCCTCAGAATCACGAACATCACATTCAGCTAATGTCTTGAACCCCGGTCTCACAAGATCCACGAAATGGTGAAACTTTGCAGAAATTGCAGCGATATTCTGTTCATTCGCACAATTTTTCCTTTTTCTTCTAATGGAACTTGAGGCACAATTATCATACAAATTAGGTGGTGGAGAATCAATGTGGTCATCCATGGGCATAAAAGAATCATCACTTGATAATGGAACAAAATTTGCATTATCATCCATGTGCGCATAGGAATCATGCATAAACTATTCTGCATCATCTCCAAGGTCACCCTTTGCATTTCCCTGAGCTCTATCCTTTGCAAAGACTGGGGCGAGATCGTTGAAGAATGGAAAAGATTTTCCATATAGTCTAGCAGCTTCTTTGTGAGTCTTGATACATAGCAAAATAAATAAATTAATTAATTAAACATTAATTAGAGTGGTACGGATTAAAAGGACTTCGTGTACGAAACAAAACATAATTTAATGTACCTTAACATATTCATCATACGCGCTTTTCTCGCACTCGATGGTTCTTGGCTTTAATTATGTAAATAAAGATGAGCATTGAAAGTGCATGGCCTATTGCCAATGGCCACAACACATGTATGATTGGTTCCAATCAACATTGCCCATGGTTTCATTGCTTTAAAACCATTTGAAACACAAACCTTATCAAGTTACTCTTCTTAATTCTGACTCAGCTAATTATTGTAGTTTTACAAGTAATTAAGTCACATATGGTAGACTTGATGTATTCTCAACACATACAATATAATTTTGTATTTTGTATTCTAATCAGATTCACTATCATCATCTCATAATATAATAGCAATATTTACTAAATTAAACAAAACTTAGTAAATATATGGAAAGAATCAATGATTCCAAGTTTATATATATATATATATATATATTAATATGTACACATAGGATGTGAGGTGTACAGTGACAGGGAAGATAAATAATCCTTATGCAAACTGATGTGTACTCCAATGAAATATAAACTATTCATGGCATGAATGGGCATGCATTAGTATTAAGTGATCATTGAAATAAAGGAAAAAAATATCTACAGAGAAACAAAGTCCACAATGCAAATGGGTCAAATTTTAACCTTTTGCTTAACAAATGCTATCTACCTAGGCAATAAAGAATTCGATCACGGAAATAAACTATAATTCATAAGTGTTCACAAATATTTTGATATTAAAAAAAAAAGCATGAAGGTTTAGAGAAAAGTTTAAATTTTTCACACCTCGAACGATAGAATTGTGACCAAATTCATAAAACTTCATCAACAAAATAGCTCAAGGGACAACTGAAAACTCCAAAAGCATCAAAGCACTCAGCATCATCTGATTTGAATTTATCAGATGATGGGCTATTATCAGAATTGTTCACATGATTTAGATGGAATGAAAAAATTATTAACTGATGAAATAAATTTGTTTTATTAGATGTCAGGTTTCTAGAATTCTTACCTAATTACAACCGAACGGATCTATCACAAACAAGATAATACAACTAATTATCAACAAAAATCTAATCTATATCTCTAATTTAAACACTAGACAGATAAACAAATATTGAAAAAATTGTTCATCTAAGATCTTGAGAAATGAAAATCCTACCTAATTACCACGCAAAGGAAGATCACCGACGGCCCTTGTACATTCCAAGAAGAAGAGATGAGAGACACCCTTGTACTTTCCGAGAAGATGAGATGAGAGACACGACGACAAGCTTTCCCTGGAGAGATAGTGACGAAAGGGTTGGAAGAGACCACCGGTGGGCGGTGGCTGTCGTCCTGTCCTTGAAGCTCGGGGTCGGAGGAGAGGCAAAATGAGATCGCTGGTTGAGAAGAAGAAGAGAGCTAGGGCATTCGGGTGAAAAGAGAAAACCAAGTTTAAAGATGGGCAAAAGGGTAAATTTACCCCACATGAATCAGACTACCCCCAAATTTGGCATCAATGGGACTCCTCTACTGTTGGACTTACCAATTCTTGGCCCATTCCATTGCACCCAACCAAACATGTGATAACAGTTGTGTAAGGAGTCTTATTACCAATCCTTGGGAGTCAATGATCCATCCAAACGCACCCATACTTGATCTCCGTTTTCTTTGGTTATGACTGTTATATATATATATACACAGAACCAACGACCAAGTGGTCTATTGGTAGCTGGATCCTTAATAGAATTTTTCGCAAGTGGTGAGTTCGAATTTTAGGTGAGGGTACATTTCAGAGTAACGTGAGTAGGCAGTGTGCGCTGGTCCTCCAGTGCCTATGTGTGTATGGGGTCCTGCTCCCATTTCTATCCGTCGAGCGTCATGTACATCTCTCGTCTGCTTTTTAACGGTTATATATATATATATATATATATATATATACAGATTTTGGGTGTAACACAACAATGGTGGAGAATGGATTGAGTGTGACAAGGATAGGAGAACAACAGGGTTGGAAAGGATGTTAGAAAGGGTTGCAAGGACATCAGCAGTGGTGAAGCTGGTCACTGAAGCTCTACATGCATCTTCACCTAGTGTTTCAGAGAGAAGGAACAATAGCGATGGAGGCTTATGGTTGACTAAGTTGACCTCTCCCTCTCTCTTTCTCTCTTTAGTCATTGGTTATTTAGGACTAGGGAGTTTCTAGCTAGTTGGTGTCTCATGAGGAAGTTGTTTTCTAGTTTAATTTCTCCTTTAATTTTTATTTTATTTTATTTTTAAATGTCTACCATTTGATTTTCGTATTGTTTTATATTTAATATTTGATATTTAATTAGACAACATAAGAACAAGCAGATGAGAGAGTAAAAACTCTAACCTCAATTTTGATTGTGTTTTTTTCGAGATTAGATATGTTAACGATAATTTTTTATTTTTTATTTTAGTTTTACCCTATTTGCATGATAAGCAATGATAAAAGAAATTGTGTTGTACTGGATGATAAATCCTTGTTTGTTATATGTGTTACCTGGTAACACAATAGAAATTTCAGAGGAGGATTAATTGAATATTAGTTTTTAATTTAGAGGTGTATGCATTCAATCTTTTATGAATGTTTAACTAATGAAATAAATTATTTTTGAAAAAAATCTTACAAATTTAATTTATATATAATAAATGGATGTGAAAAAGTAAATTGAGTATTTAATCTTGTGTCAAACAAAAATGGAAAATCATAAATGCTATCTTTAAATGATTTCTAGTGACAGAGGATTGAATTTAGAAGTAAACAAAATATAATGGTTAAATAATTTAAATTTTTAAAAGTTAACAAAATTAAGTGAAAAGAGGTATTGTTCAGGTTAATAAATTTTTAGATGATTGATAAATCATTCGTGTATCACAATACTTAAAAGATATAATACCCGAGCGGGTTTTTCTACTTCTATTTTTCTGTCTCTACTTGTAAATGCGACTTTCATTAATTACTCTACTTTTAAAAAAATAACCTAATTTAGATCCATCTACTTTTTAATTTTTTTTTCTATCTACATTTCATCTATTTTTTTAAAAAAATACTGACTACATGCTTTTTAGTAGTAGAAAAATGACTAAAGTAGAATTATTTTTTTTAAAAAATAGATGAATTATTTTCAGTAAAGATTTTCGAAGTAGAAGCGATAAAAAGTCAAAGCATAAATAAAAAGTAGAGGGGCCAATTCAGATATTATACATATTTAAAAAAAACTCGGAAAGGAGTAGATGAGACGTTGAGAAGGAATTTTAAACTTGTTTAAGGGTTAACATGTAATTTTTCCTTCCCTAAAATTTCGAAATTACCCTTCTGAAAACCTCATCGATCTCCATTCTCCATTGGAGCTCGTCGAGCTCGAAGCTCTCCCCGAGTGTCGACGATGAGCTTAGGGCTGCTGCAAGGGTACTCATCAGCCGAGGAAGAAGACGATGATCGCCTTTCCTCTTCTTCGATCGAAGACGAGGGTGACGATGATGGCTTATTTGGGAGTTCTCGCTCTAAGAGGGACGGGAGGACCTCCTACTCTGCCCCCGCTCAGGCCGGGACGAACTCTATCCTCCCCTCCGCGCTCGATGCATTTGCTGAGGTATTTCTCGTTTTCCCTTGATTTCTGGGTTGATGCTCTTGGTTTGATACGTTCTTTTGGTTTGCGGTGCTGTTCGAGAAGGTCACAGGGCCGCCGGGGTTCTTGAACAATTGCGTTGGCGCCGTTGAGGAGAACGAGGTGGATCGGAGTGAGAGAAGTCGCCCGAGGGAGAAGAAAGGACCCTCTGTTGGTTAGTGTTCATCATAACTCAAATTTGTTTATGTATATAAATTTGGATTTTGTTGGTTTTATTTAGAGATTTTCATGCTATATTTTTCTAGTTTCTTGTTTTTTTCTGATGGAAATTGAGTGTTGGGCATTGGATTGTGGGTGATTGGGGGATAAGAATTTTTAGTGTGTTTGTGCACATCAGGTGTTTGATGCTTGGATTCTACCTATTTATGTTTTATGAAGTACTAGTTCTGGTTGCTAAAATTCTTAACACTAGATATTTATAATTTTTTTTATGTAGCTGTTCTCGTGCTGATGGGCTTTGTGAGTGTATTGACTTTTTGTTCATGTCTTGGTTGGATGGAGCTAGTGATTGAGGAACTGATAAATGGTTGTAAATATAAGAGAGTAAATTGCAATTAAAGAACATCTAAAATTTCCTCCTTTTCATTTTTTTTTTCCTTTCTTATATTTGAATTTAATGCTTGTTGTAGCAAATTTTTGAAGTTAAAATGTACCAGTTTATGTAGGATTTAATGCCTAACCTAAATGAATTATTTTTTTTGTTAGTTAGTATTGATTGCTGAGGTATGAACATTCACCGACTTTTCCTTTCATGGAAAACCTTAAATGTGTTTTTTTTTACTTGGCTGGTGCATTTGCACCATTCCTAATGATATTGGTAACATAATATTTTTTTTCTTAGAATCTCCCACAATAGTGTATTTCATCAATTGTTTGCTTTGTTATTCTTTGATAACATAATAGCTTGTTCGTTTCTAGGATACTTACTGGTTCGCTGCCAATCGTATGATCTATTGCGAATTTAAGTTAGATGTGACGCTATACTTAAGATTATAAAATATCGGTAGAAAAATATTTTCCAGATAAAGTTTTGTTGCATAATGCTTTAACTGTTTAACATATGTTTTAATTTGTGTGAATAGATGACGTAGGGCACAACATGCCTTTTATCGATGAGCATTGCCATAAACTGTCATCTAGCTTCATGGATATTTATCTACCATTACCATTGGTGTTTCTCTTCCCTTCAAACAACAGTTCTCAACGCTCCACGAGCTCCCTTACTTTTTGTGGAAAATGTTATTACATACCTGAGTGTTAGACCCATGACCTATTGATGGTGTAAACCATGACTAATCTAAGGTAACAGTTCAAAATTATTTGGTATCTTTGTGTATGTGCTCCTCACTTCAGTATAAATTTGCTGCTAATATTTTTATTTTCCTAGAACTATGAGGCTGGCTACATTATCGGATCTAATCCACTTGTAAGTTATGATACTTGTGTCATAGTTTAAGCAATAACATGATTATACTGCTAATTTGTATAACATATTCGCTTTATTGGTTGAGTTAATGAGGAATTTCCATATAGTTTTTGAAGAGGTGAGGCCCACATTTGATTGGAAGCATGTGCATTGGATTAGAGAATTAGCATTAAATTATTCCGGTAACCCTTAGAGTTGCTTTCCCTTCTTTGTATAACTAACCCCCTATCCTCTTGCCACTTTATTTTAAGAATGGTTTGTGTGCTAAGTTTATGCTTTTCTGATAGCTTTCCTGTAGTTTGAAAAACCTTTGGCTAAATTTAATTAAAATTAGGACAGCTACTTAATTCTTTTGCTCTTCACATAATATATCTAAATATTTTGTCTATCAAAGACTTTGAATTGAAGGTTGTAAGGTAAACACGCAACTTCAGCTGCATTCTTCTCGTTTTCTGTCTATATTTAGTGGTTCATGGACTTTGTGTGAGATGTGTCCTCTTTGAATTTAATGCTAGTTCTTAGACCTCTGGGTCTGCTTTGATTTTCTTAGTACAATTTCAAGAGTTAAGTTCTATGCTAACTAAGACTGTTTCCAGGTGTTGTTTTGGAAGCTAAACCTCAGTTGGTCGGAATTCGTGACCATGTAAGGAGTGATGTTGAAGGTAGTGCTCCTCCCTCAGTCTCTAGCAAATCCGGGGAAGGGAAGCGAGTTGTTACTGCAACAAATCCTGAAGCGAAAGACGCTGCAGATTTGCTGAGGTTCTCTTCTTTGTTCATTGCAGTAAACCCAGAAAATACAAATCTTTAATACGAATGAATCAAAATTTACTCCTCACATGACTACTAATCAAATAAATTTTAAAGTGGTAAAACATACTCATGATTAGGCATTTTCTTGTTCAGGATGTGTTTGCAGTGTGGAATTCCGAAGACTTATTCTAATGCGAAAGGCATGGTGTGCCCGCAATGCAATGATCGGCCTCTGGATCAAATGAAAGAGTCCGAAAAGAAGAAGGGATCGACCATCAAAGATAAGGAGAAGAATAAGCGAATGAAAGGTCAATCGAGCCATGCCACTTGGAAGAGTGAAACCGAGATGCAGCTCCGGCAGCAGTTTGATTAACGCCAAATAATCAATTCTGTAGATTGTACCATCTTCAGTTTAGTGTTCTGCAGTTTCCCTTGGATTTTTATGCCAAATTTTGAAAGTATTAATTTGACAGTAATTGTACTTTGTATCATGCACTTATCGTCGAAACAATTTAAATCTACTTCTTTGTTCTTTATGTAAAGCTATTGATAACTACTAAAATTTGGGTGATTGTTCATCCTTCAGCTCTTAAATTTCACAAATTTATTTCTTTTGGACTTTCTGTGGTGAATTAGTGAAAATGTGTCACATATATATATATACATATATGACGATGATGATGATGATGATGACATCAAATGTGAAAATAATTATTTTCAAAGATTAAACAAAGTTATAGTTTGGCTTTTGACTGTTGATGAGTTTGATTAGGATCTTTATTAATTCATTAAAAAATTTAACTTAAAAAAATGAACTTATTGGAATGCATCACACCAAACTTCATATCCATCCTCTTATGCCATGCCTAACATTTCTAGCATTAAACCAACCCCTATCTTCATACCTAACCCACATATTGGTTGGTAAATAATCACACTAGTTCTAAAAGTAGCCAAACATATTTCCTTTTTCTAATTTTTTTTTTTTTACTTCAAAGAAGAAGCAAATTTTCAATTTATCTTTTTTTAAAAAAATTATTATTTTAAAACAAATAATTTAAAGAAGCTCATGAGAAGGTTCCTCTAATCCACCAAAAGGAACACTAGTGGGATGGAGGGCCACATCCACTACTATTAATCTCAAATGCATTCCCCCTCATAATAGCCCACCTCTTCTTTAATATCTCCCACACATCACACTTAGTGTAAATATAATTTTCCTTTGGCTTTATGTTTAATCAATGTCTATAATTAAAGAGAACAATTCTTTCTTTCTTTTAATTGTCCTTTTATTTTTATAAAACCTTCAATAATCCTTCACATAACCTTTTAAAACAGTACTAGTGAACTGAACTGAACTCTTACACTTTTATCTCTAGTTATAAATCTTATTCAACATTTTGACTTCATATGTTTAAATCTTTACTTTATCAAGGCATTAACAGTAAACTAAGCAATGATATATATATTAAATATAATATATCAAATCATTAACCAAAATTCATTAGCCTAATGAAGACTAAATAAATATCTTTGTCTCACAAATGGTGATTGATCAAAGGAGTTGAAGAAGAAAAGATTAAGCCAAAAATCACAGTTAAACAGAAGAAAACAATAAGAATAGAGAGAGCAGCAATGTCATTGGATCATGAATAATAAAAAAGTTCACGTAGTAGGCCTTGTTTCTTTAATTATTTAAGCAAGCAAGCAAGCAAGCACTCTGTGAGCTAAGAGAGAGCCCCACAAATACAATGGATTCCTCACTTGTGATGACAAAGCCTAAAAGCAAAGGGTGGAAAGAAAGCTACAAAGATAATGAATGGTAGCTAGTGAGATAAAGAAAGAGAATTAATTATTTATGAACAAAAAAGAGAAGACATAGTTGGCATTTGGCATCCTTCTTCCTTTTAAACCCTCACCATTCTTATCATAGAGATAACCAAAGCTTGAATTTTTCATTCTAAGAGATCAAGAGAGATGAGAGGGAGAGTTGGAGGAGCACATGGAGGAGCTCCAACTGATCTTTTAGTGTGTTTTCCATCAAAGGCACACTTAGGATTGATACCAAAGCCCATTTGTAGTCCTTCCAGGCCCGGTGAACCCGGTAAGAGAAACGGTGGTAAAGCCGGTGGTGGCCGGGGCCAGGCAAGCCCACTTTTCAAGAACAAGAGCAAGAATTTGAGCAATGAGATTGCCGATGAACCGACATCGCCGAAGGTGACCTGTGCCGGACAAATCAAAGTGAGGCCTAAGCCCAGGCCCAGGCCCAATAGTAATAGCAAGGATTGGCTGTCAGTAGTTGAAGAGATTGAGAGGTTTCATAAGGAGAAGAAGAAACCACACTGGTTAGAAGGTTTAGGTATCAAGAAAGACATCATGCAGTTCATGGGAGCTCTTCGGGGACTTCGGTTTGATATGCGGTGTTTCGGTTCTTTCCATGGAGCTGTAGACTGCTCTTCAGAAGATGAAGAAGAAGATGATGAAGATGAAGATGAAGATGAAGAAGATGGTGATGATGATGATGATGATCAAGATGATGAAGATAAAAGTAATAGTAGCAATTCAAGAACTATTTTTTCAAAATGGTTCATGGTTTTAGAAGAGAGCCAAAGCAATAATGCATGCAAGAAAGAAGAAGAAGAAGAAGAAGAAGTGGAAGAGGAGAAGGATGTAGCTACAACTTCTTCTTCTTCATCTTCAGTGCCACCTCCAAATGCTTTGTTACTGATGAGATGTAGGTCAGCTCCAGCAAAAGGATGGATTGAAGGAGATGAAGGAGAGAAGAGATTGGAAGAAGAGATAAGTGCAAGGACATTAAGAGAAGAAGAGAAGGAGAAAGAGAGGTTGATACTGATGAGTTATGCACCAGATTTCTTCAAAGTGTCAACTGATATTGCTAAGGAGACTTGGGTTGTGAGTGGCATGGATCCATTGGCAAGGAGCAGGAGTTGGAGAAAATGATCATCAAAATATATAGTTAGTACTGTGTTTTTTGAGAATAAGTTTCAAGGTGGTGGTGATGATGATCATGGTGATGAATAGTTAGTTTCTTCTTCTTCTTCTTCTTCTTCTTCTTTGCTTCTGTTTTAAATAGTACTTGTGCTTTTTTGTGGTTTCTTTTTCTTTGGTTTTGATGTTGTTGTTGTTCATGTGGTTGTTGTATCTGTTTCATTCTGTGTTAAAGATCAAAGTGTAGAGAAAAAGAGATGAGATTGATTTGATATTCTGTTATTTTTGTACAGCTTCTTGATTTGTGATGCTTTTCTTTGGAAAGTATTATGACAGATTAATCTATAAAAGCTTTTTATAAATATCTTTTTAATATATTTATTATAATCAACCAAACAAAGTACTCATTTCATAAAAGCTCAAAATCAAACTCTAAAACTCAGACAACATAAGAGCATACGCGCGTTGAAATATTAACTTCACGTCTTTATACATTCCTGAATTTTTTAAATGAAGTATTTATCACTTATTTGCCATTATGTATATCTATATATATAGCATCCATTATCTGCGAATGTCTGTAGATTTTGAATCTACGGACGTTTGTATCGGTTGTGCACTATTTGATGAACAATATATTTACTAAACTTTAATTAACACTCACTATATATAGTTACCTAATTGTTACTTTGCTCAACTGCGAACGTTCTATGGACGTCTGCCGTTGCCGTATTCTATAATATATATATGTGTGTGTGTTTTTTTATATATTTATCTGAGCGGTGTACTAATTAAATCTGATTAAAGTTTTTGTTGGTGATGATACTTTATGAGCTAGAGAATCAGATGTCTGTTGCCTTGATCTTTTAGTGAAACACAGCATGCCATCATCAATCTGTGGACTTCTCTTTTGGTCTGTTCATTGGCAATGCATTGCTAGAATATCATCCATGCCACTTTTGTACTACTTGCTGTAATTTAGCCAGATTCTTAATTTTGCTACATTTAATTAATTACAAATTTTATATAGAAAGCAAAACTCTCTTTAATTTTTGGAGGAACCGACAACTATGAAGTTAAATTCCAAGTTTTTAATTTGAATAGAGAAAATTTTCTCTCTTTTTAATTAATTAAATATATATATACAAAGATGGCTATTTAATAATAAAAATAATAAATCACACTTCTTCTTATATTAGAGTAGTTGGTATTTTATTTCTTCGTTTGCTCAAGATTTTTAAGTTCAAATCTTATTTGTTTATTGCTTTATCTACGATTCACACTTCATTCATGTTTTACAAGTAGAAATGATGTTAAATAAAAATTTAAATAAATAAGTGCAATTAAAAGAATGAAGACAAGCGCCATCAAGGTAAATCAAATCAACCATGATGTTTAGCACTTATGAAAAGTTCATTTAGTTAAAAGGAAATGAACATATCATTCAATAAACCATGATCATGTATGCACTGAAGCTTATATTACACAAGAAGAACAATCAAAATCATGATAAGAGAGAAACAACACAATGTCCAGAATATAAACAAACTTAAACAAAAAAGAAAGAAAAAAAAAAGGAAAAGCAACATAAATATCATCATATGAATCCCCACTTTTGCACATCAAAGAGGAGACAAGAGTGTAACTTTACATTAAACCCATTCATCATACACCATTTCTTTTTCTTTTTTTTTCTTTTTTTCATTTTCAGCATTCTGTTTTTCTCTCCCAATATATGAATTTCTCACTTTGTTCCACATGTAAATAAAAAAAAATGCCTCAATTTTCATACATATATTCTGTTTATTTTCCGACCGAACTTTTTATCACTTACTTGAACATCTCAAGATCAAAGCCTGCTAAACATTGAAATATTTTATCTGTCAACTTTGATCTGAAAAATTGATGCATACCAGTTTGCAAAAATATTGAAGCAAGTCATTGTTCAATTTTTGCATTGCTTCATTTTAAGTTGTTCTTGAGCCTCAAACAAAGCTTTAGCAATGTCCTTGTGTTCTGGAATCTCATTAATCAGAAATTTATAGTCTTCAATTGATTCTTCCAATCTCTCCAGCTATTAAAAAACATATACCAATAACATTAACACATGATCAAATTTTCGATATTTTGTAAATTGTAATAAATACCTTGGCATTGCAGTAAGCTCTCCTTAGACGAGCTTTATGATATTTAGGCCGAAGAAGAAGCGCGGCATTGCAATCTTCAATGGCTTTCTCCCATTGGTTTAATTTTGATCGACAAGCGGCTCGGTTGCAAAGAAGAACAGCATTATAAGGATCATAATCAAGTCCTGCTCCGTATGAGGTACAAGCTTCTCCAAACTTGAATGCCTTGAAGAGCTCATTACCTTTTCGATCGTGCCGATGCTATTGACCGTATTCTTTGCAACACAACCCAAATTTCCTGATTTTTTCGGTCTAACTGAACAGCCATTTCTGCTGCTGTAACTGCATCTTCGAACCTTAAGGACCAGCCGAAGAAAGGGTATCGATCAAACTAAAGCAATGCAATGAAATCAATTTCAAAATTAAGCATCAACCATGCTAACTAACCTTCCAGCAGCCGCATCGACTAGTGCACGGATTGAATGGACATATGCATTGACTGCTGATCCAAGGAATTTTATCGATGCAGCGGAGTTAAATTTTGGCGCATTACTGATTATTGAATCAGCTTCTTCATGCTTGTTGAGCTTCAGCAGTGCCTCTGCTTGCATTGCAAAAACCTTAAAACACATAAACATTATAATCAAGAAAAGAAAAAAAGAAAATTAAAGATTGAGAAACAAGTAATGTATTGTGAATAAAATTAAATACTTGTGGAGCAGAATCAGAACCAGCAGCAGCCACAGAACATGATTCTTTTAGCAAACTCTGCCATTCTCTTTGTTTTCGCACTTCAATGCACTTTGCGAGATGGCTCTGCAGACTTCGTGCTTTCGAAATTCCATTGGAGCTCTCTTCGC
The DNA here is from genome assembly GCF_009730915.1 of Dioscorea cayenensis subsp. rotundata. Lineage (NCBI taxonomy): Eukaryota > Viridiplantae > Streptophyta > Magnoliopsida > Dioscoreales > Dioscoreaceae > Dioscorea > Dioscorea cayenensis. The sequence continues at coordinate 2,510,152 of NC_052489.1, forward strand.
TTCTTGATAACTTGAAATGATGGATTGCCTTCTCGAATTCTCCTAATCTGAGATTGATCAAAGACATCTTAATTTTCTTCTAAACAAAAAGAAAAAAGAAATCTAAAGCAAATGTGATGCTTTTAAAACAGAGATGCCACTCTTCTGTCCAAAGATTGGAAAAAAAAAAATCAATATAAAATGGAACCAAAATCTTTCATTTCTGCAGATTAATAAAATATTTTGTCAGATTAACAAACATATTTTTTTTTCTGCAGAAAGAGTATTAAAAGCAGAGATGTTATTCTTCATTCAAAGATTGAAAAACAATAAAATTCAATACAAAATGAAACTGAATTCTTTCATTTCTGCATATCAACATTAAGAAAAACATCATTTCATCTGACAAATGAAAGATTGATAAGAACAGCAGTAAATTAAAGTGTGAAAAATTCAATTCCAAAATTCTTTTTACTGCATACCTGAGATAAAGATTGGCCAGCCTATGATGAGCTCTGCAATAACAAGGATCAATCCTAACAGCCTCCTTGCACTCTTCAACAGCCTCAAGAATTCTTCCCAATCCAATCAAAGCAGCAGCCTTGTTACTCCGGTACGAAGCCTTACCGGAATCAATGAGTATCGCCTGATCATACAACGACACCGCCTCCGCAAACCTCCCCTTCCTATACTCCTCATTTCCCATCTCCTTCAACTTCTCAGGTTCCAAACTCACAGACAAAGCTCTACAAACCACTTCCTTGCTTCTCCTCCTCCTCACAATGTTTCCCATCACCCCATTGCTCCCAAAACCAATCAAACTACTTGAACATGGCTTCACTAACGTGCCATTCACAATCCCCTTACCATTACACTCCCTATCATGCACAACTCTTTGCTCTTCTTTCCTCTGCATGGCTGAAGGAACACTAGATGAATCACCAGAGACTGCCATAGACCGACGTCGAAAAACACGGCGGTAAATGACTAGAACACCACAACCAGACTGTTGTTGCTGCTTCTTCTTCTTCTTCATCTTCTTCTTCTCATCCATTTTCTCTTGCAGAACCTTAAGATGATACTTCAAGGATTAATACAAGTAATGTTTGCAATGAATGCAGAGCACAATGCAAGTGCTTGTCTTTACATTGGACTGAAATAGAAAAGCATGAGGTTTGACATCCTTTATGTAGTAGTGATTCTGAAGGAACTGCAAATTAAGACTTTATTTATTCAGTAGATATAATAAGAAATCAGTTGATGAAATATGAATTTGTTTGAATGAATTGGAGTTGTTAGTTTACAGAAACAGCTAGATGTGCTCCCCACGTACATCACAGCTACCCAGTAGGTTGTCTTTAGAATCTCATAAGGTGACCAGATAGTAGATAAAAAATAAAGTTTAAAGTAAATCTTCTTGATTTTTTTTTGAGTATACAGTTAAAAAGAAAGAAAAGAAAGAGCCAAACATTCAAATATTAACAAAATTTAGAGCCAAATAACACACTCAAAATGCTCTTTGAAAAAATTTAAAAATATTTTCACTTTATATATATATATATATATTTTGACACATAATGATAAACACCGTCATTTAAGGTTTAAGTCAGGGACGGGTACAGATGTGGAGCGCACTCGCAAGCTCAACAACATCTTGCCTTTTGATGTAAATATATTTATAAGTAAAAAAAAAAACATATACCAAACCAATATATATATATATATATATATATATATATATATATTGAGAGAGAGAGATAAGGTTGGAGAAAAGAAAGAATGGGTCCGGGTGAAATGGAATCGAACCGATGAGCGGGTGAAAAGTAGTCAAAAGAAGTGGGCCGGATGGGCCGGAAAGGGCCCGGTTCAGTCGGCAAGTAGGTGAAAAAAGGAGGAAAAACAGAGCCCACGTGACTTGAAGCTCTTGGGCTTGAAGCAAGCACGTGATCCCTGGCCTTGGTTTTAGTCTCATTGCCGCAAAGGTACCCTGGAGAGGACCTCTGTTTTCACACTCACAGAGTGAGGCTAATCATGAAGGATATAATTTGTTTATTAATTTAATTCTTTTTTTTCCATATTTTAAGATATATATTTATTTTAATAATTATTATTCTTCTTTTAGTATGATTAAAGATGACAATGTAGGCCATAAGTCCAATAATTCCATCTATGTCCTATTCTCCTTTTTTTTTTTAATCTAGATGCTGATTTTTATCAAAAGAGAATTTCATTTTTCTCATCAACTAAACAATGAATAAAAAAAAGTTATCCCATCAATTTTCATTTTATATTTATAATTAAAAAAAATGAGCATAAATAAAGAGAATTTCACAACACACAAGAAGAATGAGCACTCTGATAGCAAGAGTAAATGATTTTACAGCTCAAAAGGCAAACAAGCATGCTAATGAAATCACAAAGATTGAGCATATGATTCCATGAATTCAGGCACTTCTTTTTAACTCTCTCTCTCTGTATGTTGAAGCTATTCAAAATTTCAATTCAAGAATTTGGTCTGACAGGGGCGGAAATAAAGACCATCCATTTACAACAATGATTTTTGAGAACCTAAACTCTGAACATCTGTAGAGTGATTGGGCAAAGAAACATTGTGAAAATGTAATTAACCTGGAAATGTTGGTCACTTGGATGTTTTTTGTGCTTCCTTCACAATTTCATTTGCTAATTGTTCTGGGGAATACTCTGCCCCAAAAAATCTCACAACATCCATATTTGGGTCTAACAGATACCTGCCATCAAGCATGTCAGTCTAGAAGTTAAAAAGAAATCAGGGCTAATAGTAAAATCTGTTAAATTGAAGTAAACGGAAGAATGTACATGTTTTTGGAACATTGGACCAGATAATCTTGGCCTTCTTCATCAACTTTCTTGAAGAAGACACGGTATTCTTGTGCTATCTGTCTAATGGCGTCGATTGGGCCTGTTAATCCTATGATTTTTGGATGAAACTCTGCAAAGGCACTAGATAAATGACCTGCAATGCAGCGTCGAAAGGGAGTAGAAAACAGCGAAATATTTCAGAAACTGACCTTTGAGGTAAGCTTGGAGTTGTGCAGGAGTATCACGTTGAGGATCAATAGTAATAAAAACTGGTGTGATCTCTAGATTGTGTGCAGTCTCTAGTTTCAGATGCAATAATACCAGAAAAAAGTAAGCACCATCAGTAGAAAAAAACATTCAAAAAAATGAGAATGTCATAAATATTTCCCAAAATGCTGGAGTTCCAAAGAAATCAACCGTTATTCTTGGGAATCCAAGTCATGACTTGAATTTTTCATTAATTATGTTATAGCGTGCAACTTAGTGGTACCAAAGAAGAGTATTATACAAAAGCAAACAACGCATATGCAGGTGTTTAACAAAGTATCAAGGATCAAAGGAATTTACATTAGCTTTTGCTCAAACACATAAGCAGTATGGTGATTGTTTTCTTTAAATCATCAAGATTAATCTCATTGCCAACACATCATTAGTTTGCATGATTATGCATAATGACTATACAGTTCAACAGAAGATATGATCTCAAAATGATTTAAGACAATCCATCACAAAGATCATATGCTGTTAGCAATAGGAATGAGTTGGCAAATCATTGCAAGGAGATATTTTACCTAAGATGTCAATGACATTGGCCATCTTCCTGACCTCCTCTGGCCCAACATCTGGGCAGGAAGTGTAACCAAAATAGATGAGGGTCCAATTTCCCCTAAGATCAGACTCAGTCACAGCACGATTATCTGTATCGAAAAGCTTAAATGGACCGCCAATAGCCGGTCTGTTCAAACTACTATTTTCAGAGAAAGTGCTTTCTTTGGATCCTGTGATGCATAACACAAAAAATCAATAAAAGGCCAAACAGGAGAGGAGAAGAAATAAAAGAACACTGGTAAGATTGGTCTGTAACTTCTCTCCAATTTCTCTCTAGTTGCTATGCCTGTCATTACCAAAAAGAGGCATAAATATAGTTTGTTACTATAATCATATGATTATCCTAAAACTTAACGGCTAGGAAATCATGTTATAATAAATAATTTTAATTTAATCCAAGCTCAAAACTTCCTATATCAAGCAATTTAATTTTGGTTATTTATTTATCTAATTTGCAATGCAAATACCTTAAGAATTGGAATATACCTTTTAAAATAGCCCTCTTCTCATCATTATAGTGGACATACATGCCTGCTCCAGCAATTGCCAGTATGGCTGTGGGCTGAAGAAAACCAATCCACTTATGCATATTCTATCGAAATGAAAAACTTGGGAGGGAGAAAGTTGAAACACAGTCTAGTCCAAAACTCATTGGTGTTTAACACAAAAAAAAAAAAGGCTTGAGGCTACCCAGGAAACATACAATGGCATAATTAAACCACGACCGAGAATGCACTGATTCTTCATTTCCCGATAGCTGCTCAAGTAACTTAGGGCCCTTCTTGGTTGTTTTTGCATAAGCTCGACATTGGTGAAAAGGACCATATCTGCATTACAGAAAAATAATGTTCAACACTATCAAAGTTGCAAAGAAAGGAAAAAAAACACTCTAATCTGTAGAAATTACTCGCGCATTTTGACAATAATCTCTTGATGTGCAAAAAAAAATAGAAGAAGTTTTGCAGATAATGGAAAAGTCTGTTAGGATAAATAAGTTATAGATGGTATATCCAAGAAATTTTTTAACCTTGATGTTCGAGAAACATTTCCTTGTTCCCTGCTTAGGATTCCCTGCACAAGCAATACCACTTTTTCTTCATTGAGTTAAAGCTTACCATTTCAATTTTTATCAAGATAAAATAGATAACTAATGTTGATTGATGATGAAGCTGTCAGGAAAAAATAATTGCATGACATCCCAAATGTTCATGTTTCTTTAAAGACAACATCATGTCCATTAATCTTGTAGAGAAAAGAAGAGACTTAACTTCATTTTCCAAATAGACCATATAAAAGAAATTCAACCAAACACGCAGATATTGCCACAATAGATTCTGATGCAAATAACGCACCAGGATTCAGATGTTGATTAAAAAATTTCAAACTAAATTTTAAGATGCATTCATCATTAATATATGAACCTGAGGTCTTACAACATTAATCAACTTAGGAATAGGTTTATCTTTTTCACCCACAAAATTCCACATTTCCTGTCCAAATTCCTCAAAAAATGTCTGTCCAAATTACTGGTCAGCACAATCTCCCAGTGCACTGGCAACACACAAACTTGTAATGCTAAAAATTTTGCCAGACATTAAAATCTACAACCCAAATACTTCACTGAGGAATATACACAAACAACTGTCATACAGACACTTTCCTCACAGCTATTAGCATATAAAACCCAGCAACAATCAATCACATTCATGGAATCACAAAACACTGATTCAAGAACTAGGGCATTCAACAAAACCACCCAGTACCAACAATCTACGCACTTGAAATGCTAATTTAAACTTATATGCATTCAAACTTGCAAGAATCAGTACAAAATTCATGAAATAACTGAAACTTGATTCAAGAACGCAATCATTCAATCCATGGAGATAAATATATGAAAAAGAAGTGGAGAAAAGCTCATTACCGCGAAATCGAAGAAGCTCTGGAGAAGCGGCGCAAGTGCAGCAACCCAAGGAGGCGAGAACTAAGCATGGCTTTAGAAACGAGAGGAAGGGGAATACCAAGTCTAGGTCCGAGAGCTCTTGTTCATTCTCCGGAGAAGCCCTCCATGAGAAGAAGAAGAAGAAGAAGAAGAAGAAGAGCTTGAGTGGTTTCTTGGAGCTCAAGTAAACAGGCCAAATAACTGGGCTTTATGGGCTTTGCTTGTTGCTCAAATTGGGCCCATTTATTAAAAATAATAATATTTTTGAAATTTTATTTGTTTATTTGATACATTTTTATTTAATATTTTAAATATGAATTGAAAACAATTTGGAGGAAATTTATAAACAAATATGCTTTTTATGTAGAAATTCTTTTAATGTAATTTTCATATATTCATATATATATATATTAGTTATTTTTGTTTAAGACTTAAGTTTAGTGCATATTAACTAATTACATTAATTAAATTTATGTTTTATCAAATTAAATATCGTAATTATTTGAATTAATCAATGATAAAACTTTCAATTTATACAATTTCACATTACATATATATATATATATATATGGCACCTCTCACAACTCTTCTGTGAAGGTAGAAACTTTTATATATATATATATATATATATATATTTCCAATATTATCACTATTAAATACAAAAATTAATAAGAATAATAATTGTCCATAGATTCACAATACAAAGAACCATATAACCCATATGATAACATATTATTTAAACAGACACATATGCATGCATGCATGCATGATTTAATCAATGTTATGAGTACGTGAATTATATATGCAATTAATTAAATGTATATACTTGTATTGTTGGTAGAAAGAAGTTAAATCAACAACAAGATCTTTGATGATGAACATATGAGGGAGAGGAGTGATCATGGTGGCAATAATGGAGGTGTTTGCATCTATAGGTTTAAGGCATGCTACTGTGTTATCACCATCAATATTCATAGAGCATGAACCACATATTCCTTCCCTGCATGACCTCCTGAATGCCAAGCTTGAGTCCTGCTCTGCCTTTATCTTTTGAAGCACATCCAAAACCTATACATATATATATATATATATATATATATATATACTGCATGTTAATTAATTATCTATAAAAACATATATGTTATCATGCATGTAATATTGAAGTTAAATTAATTAATCTCACTGACCATTGGACCACAAGAAGTCAAGTCAACATGGTAAGATTGAAGGAAAGGTTTGTGAGGCTTGTCAGGGTTCCATCTGAAGATTTTGAACTCTTTAATGATCACCTTGTTACCTTCGCTTTTGTTTAACCACCCTGAGACCTTTTCATAGTACTTAGTTATCCCCTTTGCTTTCTCTTTACCAACTGGATGATCATCCAGTGTAGGGAACTCCTTTGAATTACTTCCCTTCTCCTTTTATCACTCCTTCTACCGCCTTTCCTACTCCTTCCTTCATCCTCTCCATTAATGGTCCTCTTCTCCTCAACATCTCTTTCTCTTTCTGTTTTAGTTTCCATCAAATATTAATTAACTAACTAACTAACTAACTATATATATATATATGTGAAGTATTTATTATGTGTTGCATGGAACCATATGAAGTCTTGTTTGGACACGTTCTTGGACACGTGTTGTGGAGTTAGACCTTTGTTTTATGTCGCATGATGCTAGAGTACTCTTAAGCACAATGTGTGGCATGGTCTAGCTTTAACTTATAGTTGGATTTTGTTGGCCTTTTGGGCTACTTTCTAGTTCTAGACCATATATATTTCATAGTTAGCAATGTTTGTTTATCTAATTTTTTTTAAATAATAAATAATAAGTGTTTTGTTTTTTTTATAAATATAAATAGTACCAAACAGTACTGAATTTGGATGTACAATATATATATAATACAAGAATAATATAAGAATCTCCGACGAACAATTCACTCTTTTTAGACTTATATTTTTTTTAACAAATAAATAATTAATAAATAAGTACATTTTACATGAACAAAATATTCCATAAAAGAAAAACCTAGCCCAACTTGACTAAAATATTTCAAGTTAAATAACTTGAACTATATAAGCTGAATTAGTCAAAAAAAAAAATAAAATCAAATCAAATCAAATTATAATTTTTTTAATTTAAAAATGGTTCATCATATCTTGTGGATGAAGGCAAGACCGAGTAAGATTAACAATGGTGCAATTTAAAACTATGTCAAATCAAAATACATATTATAAGATAATTAATATATAATATAGTTTAAAATGAATAAAATATTTATTATTAAAACATCAAATTCAAACCGTATATCCGGTGACAAAAGCAAACACTGAAGCACACAGTGAGATAAATAAACAAACACTGTTTTGATAACAAAACATAAACTAGAGCTAGATTAGGATGGAGGGTTGAACAGTAACTCTGATAGGTTGCTTGCAGAACCATCAAACATGAAGAAATTAAAGACACTTTGAAAGCTTTATATATAATCTTTTAGTGGTGTTAGTTAGATTGCACCCCCTCCATATATTGTTTTTAAATGTTCAAAACCTTCATGGCTCCAACTCACAACCTTGTTATTATATAAATACTTCTTTTAGTATCATCAAATTGCTTTTATATAAATAGAAACATTTTTTTTTAAGTCATATTTTTAATTCTAAATGGGTTCATAATTGGTGCATGTGTCAGTCCATGCATGCATGGTGGAAGTGAGCTTTGGAAGATTTTTTTTTAGGGTTTTGAGATCTTTTGAAGATTAGGGTTAGGGTTAGAGTTAGGTGATCAACCACAATTAGCTGAATACTCTAACTGATTTGTCTAGTGCTAATTGATGTCAACAACAAGGTTTCTTCTTTTATTTTTCTTCTCTCTTTATTCCATATATACTTTAAGATAATCAAATGTATGTTAATTAACAATTAATCGGGTTAAGATAATATTAATTATCATTTTTAGTTGATCACAAGGCAAGGCAACAAACTACACCAACCTCAAAACGTTCACAAAATATTTTAAGTTAGCTTAAAAAAATCATGCAATTATTTTTAATTTGATGGTGAATAAAATGAGCTTATTATATATAATTTTCCCTAGAAAATTAGAAATCCTAGAGAGAAGACAATTAAAGGTCAAATTGACCATATATATTTTTTTATATATATACGGAACGTCAATAACTTACTATTCTTTGTGTCTAAATGTACATTTTATTGTTACTAATGACTATTCAATTGAGGGTCCCACAAGATGAATAGGACTAGTCAAAGGGATGACTAGTCAACGTAGTGGTAGCTTCTCTTCTGGTACGTAAAGATAATTTTAATGGTGGTGTTTATTAGGGTTCACCAACTTGGTCATGCTGAATTGAGACAAGTAACAAAGCAAGTCCTTCATGAGGTTTTTATGTATAAATAAGTACTCTTTTTCTTTTTCTTTTTACTTGCATATTTTTAATCCACAAAAAAAATGTGTCTAAAATAGGTGATATATATATATATAATTTTTAAATTTTTTTGGTAGTGCTTTTAAAATAGATATAAAATATTTCACAAAATTTTCATTTATTGTTAAATTATGTGTTTTTTTCCGAAATCAAGGCTACATACATCAACATGCACAAAGACTAAGAATTAATTATCCAATTCATGCATTTTTAACCGGGAATGAGGGGTTTGAGCTATGAGTCTACCAACATAACCAGTCACCCGTTACCATTATTATTTTCAACAAGTGTTAAACTCGAGATCTTTTGATTGTCCCACTTTCGTTTTCCGTAATAAAGCTAAATACCATTACCTATTAGCTCTTTAGTTGAATTATGTGTAATAACCCATGAGCAAAAAAAAATCAATTATATAAAAAAATATATATGTAAAAAAAACAATAAAAAGAAATTAAGAAAAAAGGGGAAATTGTACAAAACTTATGGGTCACATTCCCTGTCTCCAATTAATTTCCAATATCACCATCTCCTACCTAAACCCACGCTAGACACAGCATTCACAACAAAACAACCACACACCAAAAACCCACCCAACGAAAGTAACCCAAATCATATTCAAATGACATCACCTCACCCAAAAATGACGTCACCCATGACCCCGACCCTTAAATTAAAACCACACGAGTCCTTTTCTCGGGTCAGTCTTTCTAGTCTCCTTCCTCCTTCCCTCCCTCTCTCTCTCTTTGACCATCTACCAGCAATGCGGGCCCCACTTCCTTTTGCTATCTCTTTAGTATCTTTTAAGTGGAAACATGAGCTAAAGCCGCCCTCTCTTTTCTTCATCACCCTCTTCCTCCTTCTTCTCCTCCTCCTCCTCCTCCTCCTCCCTCTCTTCAATCCTTCTCCTCATCCCCTTAACCAGAGAGCACCAGACACAGAGAGTACCACATCTCTCTCTCTCTTTCTCAACCATTTAAGTCTTTTGTGTGTGTTTTTGAGAGTGTCTAGCTCTTTAATTTCCTATATATATATATATATATATATACATCCCTTTCTTATCTTCTCTTCTCTTCTCTGTCCTCTCTCTCTCTACCTCTCTAATATAACTGTGTTTGTTTGTGTGTGTGTGTGAGTGAGTGAGTGATCATAAGTCTCTCTCTTTAAGTCTTGTGTGTGAGCGTGCGCGTGACTGTGAGAGTGTGTGAGTGAGAGAGAGAGAGAGAGAGAGAGAGAAAGAAGGAGAGCATAGGGGTCTTTCTCTAAAGCAAAGTCCTGATCTTTTCCTCTCTATATCTTCTCTTCTTTGTGATTTCTTAATGATCCACTGATCCTATATATATATATATATACACATGGAGATACACACATAGAAAGAGTGAGAAGAGTGAGAAGAGAGAAAAGAGATCAATGGATTCAGGGAATAGTGGAAGCTTACAATCATCTAGTGGAGGAGATGAAGAGTATGACTCACTCATACCCTCCTCCACCGCCGCCTGCGCCACCATCTCCACCACCACCACCACCCATCACCACCATCATCCTCATCCTCCTCCTCATTCTTCTCTCTATGACACCCTCTCATACTATGACTCCTTTCCACGTTCTCCACCCAATCCATTCCTCCACTTAGAAACCCCCTGGTCTCGTACTCCTTCCGCCACCGACATCACCGGCCTTCTTCCCACCTCCACTTCCACCACTACCAACACCACCAACCCTTTCTCCCTCACCACCCCTTCCAAACCTTCATCGGCACCACCTGAACCTCCTCCTCCTCCTCCTCCTCCTCCTCCTCCTCGCAACTCCAAGAAGCGTTCTCGCGCCTCTCGCCGTGCTCCGACCACTGTACTCACCACCGACACGTCCAACTTCCGTGCCATGGTCCAAGAGTTCACCGGCATACCTACTTCTCCTTTCGCCACTCCTTCCTCTTCTTCCTCCTTCCCCCGCTCTCGTCTTGACATCTTCTCCGGCCGCTCCTCCTTCAACGACTCACTCCTCTCTCCCCCTCCTTATCTTCTCCGCCCATTCCCTCAAAAGCTCCAACCTTCATCTTCCTTCCCTCCTTTATCCTCTTCATCTTCTTCCTCTTCTTCTAGTCTTAGTGTCACTGCTTCTACTCTTAATGCAACCACCATTGCTAGACCTAGTTCTTCTTGCACCACTAATCCAAACCCAACCAATAACTTCCAACTCCCTCATGATCATCATCATCATCATCATCATCATCTTGGTCTTACCATGCAAAACCAAATGTTCACCTTCCAATCACTTCTCCAACCTCCAATCAACTCTTTGTCCAACATCCCGGCTTTCACCGATAAGTCTCGTTCCAACGATCATCATCATCATCAAGCTATCCCTGACTTGGGTGCTGGCAATTTAGATCATGGAGATGTTAATAACCTCACCGGTAACCTATCTAGTCTTGTTGGCAGTGCTGAAGGTGGTGATTGCAAGATAAACTTCTAGTCAGAGTTGAAGGTATGATATGCATGGATATATTCAATGTTTTCATCAAGAAGTCAATTTTATATTGTCAAGAAGACACAAGAAGTTTATTACTAGCTTCTTCTTCTTCTTCTTCTTCTTCTTTCTTTCTTTTGCCTTTTGTTAATTAGTTCATCAACATCATCAGTTTCAGTATATATATACATCAATCTGTTTCCTTTTCAATGTCTATGTGAATAGGGTTTTTGCTCTATATATGCTCTCTCTTTCTCTCTCTCTCTCTACAGTGATGATGATAAATATATTAGTTGTGGCATTGTTTTTCTTGGTGGTTCTTATGTCTTTGTCTATCTAAACCTATCAGAATTCTCCTTTTCTAATAGAGAGAAGTCTCAACAAGTAAACTGTTTACCAGTTATCCAAACAACCCTAGCTAGCTAGAAGAGATCTTTATTAATGTGTGTGTGTGTGTGTGTCTTTATATATATATATATATATATATTTATATAAGCATTTGGAGTGATTGGTGGCGAGATTTGAGGTAACGTTAGCCGCCAAAAATTTTATATGTATATAGAAAAGAGCAATGGAGATGATCAAAGGTCATATAGTGTTGAAATGTTTAATTACAACTGCTCCACAAGATGAGGCTTCACTAAGAATGCACTGTCCTCCTCTTTTAAAAACCAATACAGACCAACAAGAACAACAACCAAATCTTTAAAGCTATGTGCCAAAATAACCAAAGATTCATAAAAGGTCAAAAGGTTTATTACTATATTATTTCCACCAAAGAGCATGAAGTTGAGTGAGAGACATTGGGCCACATTGCCATCCTCCCATGCTCCTCTTCCTTTCTCTTCTTTCTTGTGTGCTTGAATAATGTGCTTGAATACTTGTAAACTATATAACATATCCACACACACTTAAAAAGATCACCTTTGCTTTTTAGAATGGTCTAGGGAAAAGGAGAAGTGTAGCCATAAGAGATTGGGAGATGAGATAAGGGGGAGAGAAGGGAAAGGTGTGAATTATTTAATCATAATAATTTCCAAAGGTGGTGATTGAGCTTGCAAAAGTGGAAGAGTGATCAACTATGGGAGGATTAGGGAGGGGGGCCTTTGAGGTGTGACATGTGACTCAAGTATTGAAATCATGGTGGCCCATGCCAGGGAATAATCTGTTCTCTAGCAATGATGGCTTCTTCAAACTTCAATCCCTCTCTCATTATTCGGGCTTCTTCATAACCCAAACCCGGCCCGAAACCGCTCGGTCATGATCCAACGATATGTATCCAATGATTTAGTATAATACGAGTGTTCGAAGAGATTTTACAGTATAATAATTTCTCATATAAGTGCTAATTTGATTGTGTTATATTTTATTTTATAAATATTTTTTTTTATTAATAGACGGATATGTATCTCCATTTAAAAGATTGTCAAAGGAACATATATGTTTATTTTATAATTTTTAACTAATTTTCTCTTTGGTATATATAAATATATATATATATATATATATTGGTAATAAAAAGTTCATGGTGAGATGAGAGTGAAATGATGGAATGGTTGTGCCCAAACTCCAATTTCCAAGAATTTGATCTCTGGTTCATTATACTCATCACCTCACAACAAAAGAGTTCCAACTTTGAGCCAACCTAAAAGACACAAAGCTTTTCAGTATCTCAGAAAGCTGGCAGAGAAGACACACATCCATCTCCTTGAATTCAACCAAATGCTCATAACCATCCTTAATAATTAAGTTATATATATATATATATATGAATTACATAAGTTTATATATGTGGAAAGAAAGCTAGAAATTAGCTAAAGTCATGGGGGCATGAGAAGTGAACAGAACGCGGTGAAAGATACATCAACAGGTGTTGTTTCTCTTTTTGCTTTCAGAGAATATGGCCCACGTGATCAACATTGGCATGGTTGCACACCAAATAATATGTGTGTGTGTGTCTATATATTATTTACATGGAATATCAACCATGAATGAAGTTGAAGTGGGAAGGCACTTAGAACAAAATGGCGCCTCTAATTTTGTGACATGACATGACTTCAACTGTTTCATAAGACATGACATTATGGAGATCGAGAGCCAGTTCCTGTTGCAACTTGCTTTGCACTCATCATAATATTCCCAACAGAGATTGTTTGCATGCCAACTCTTTCAGCCACTACAATGTGTATGTGTGTTATATGTTGAAATTTAAAATAATATAATAAATAATTAATTACACAAATTTATTATTCAATTTCTATTTTTTTTTTTTACAAATATAACAAAGGTGGAATCCACATCTATAGACACAAACCAAGAAATGAATGCATTCAATTAATTGTTATGCACATAAGAGTCCAATAGAGAAAGTTAGCCCTACCTTCATATGTACATGGACATTCTCTCAATTAGTTAATTTGGGACTATATATGAGTTCATTATATAACACACCCATTGAAGCTTGACGCCCTCATCAGGACCTAGCGTGAAGCTATCCAACCCAGACACCAAGGTTTGACTTCATCTAGGGGCCCATACTGACACTCATGCATAGGTCAGAGAGACCCCATTGCAAAGCAACCCCAAGCCCTAGTCCAAACCCCACAATTGGCCTCTCAACAAAATGTACCATTGTTATGCATACAATGATGAAATCCATATCCCCAAAACACTGGCCAAATAGAGAGGTTAGCCCCACCCTTATATGCATATGAACACTCTCTTAATTAGCCGAGTTGAGACTATACATGAGTTCATTACACCAGTATACCCTCACTTGGCAATGCGAGATGCTTGTTACAAACCAGCACTCACAACTGACCCGTTATCACCACTGCGCCCAACTGAATTTGAACTTGGGACCTTTTAAATATTTTACATAAATGCTTTTTGCAGTAGGGCCAATACTATTGTGCTATATATGAACCTTTTAGTCACAAAATTTTGACATTACAATTCCTACCCACATGTTTATAAATGGAAGTAATTAACTACTAAAAGATAAGCCAAAATAGTATAAAATCACAATACAAAACTTTAATTAATAGATTTTTTATGGTATATTTTTAAAAAAAAGTGCATCAAATTTACTTTGTGAAGAACTGACAACACTACACATCTCTCTTTTTTTTAATTTGTATTTTTATTTTTAAAATGAATAGATTGTAACCATGTATTAAAAGGAATTCAGTCACAGAGATAACAAAAATAAATAAATAAATAAATTACAATGACAAAGATAACAAAAAAAAAAATGTCAAGTAAGAACAATATAGAGGCAACAGAAAAGACACCACATACCATCAAAGATAATTAAGTGACCTAACATAAAAAACAGAGGGAAAAAGCAAAAGTTTCTCCTAAGAAATAATCACTATATCATTTATCCTGGGCAACACAAACAATCCGAACATCAAACTCCATTTGTCAAAGTAAGTGCAAGCTTGCTTAAAGCAAATGTGGTATAAACTAAATCAAGATTTTGCTTAATTGAGGCAATTAAATCTTAAAAAAAATAAATAAATCTTGGGTTGCAAATAGCTAAAAATAGTACATAAGATCAATTCCAATGATCATTAAATTAAATGGAGAAAATAACTATTAAATATGCGTTTATTGCACCCAAACAACACTTCCAAAATTTAGCTTTAAATAAAGAGCTCTTTGGAAGCATGGATACTGTTAGAGCTAGGCTCTATATATGGCATCATTTGATACGTGTCAAAGTTGACGTGGCAACTGAAGATGATGTGGTAACTATGATGATGTAGCATGATAATGTGACAAGATATGACATGAAGATATGAAATTATCTTTGGAGGAACTATTTTTGGCAAGACAATCAATTTGAAGGATCTCTCTTGAAAATCAAGCGATGCCCAAATGAAGGCATATCTATATTTGGTTAGTGAATCCTACTTGGGAGTTCAATTAAATGTATAGAGGCCAAAATTTCATTTAAGGTAAGGTTCTTAACAAAGATATCTGGGGGCATAAATCATGAAAGGAAGATTTAAGTAAGAAACCTAGGATCAACAAGCCTAATTGAAGATCAAAGCTATTTATGGTTGGAGCTATTTGAAAATATAACTATACATATAGAAGATTTGAGAAAAGATCATGAAGAACCAAGCTTTAATGAATAAAGATTAAGTTTAGAAACTAGATGACTATGAGAATCAAACTTGGATGAATGAAGAACAAGTTTGGAAAGAAAGATTTGAAGACTATTAGAAGATTCTTTGAAGATTATCTTTGGTATTGTTAGAAAAATAGAGGATCCACAAGGGAAATAAAGAGGACAATAAAAGACAAATACAAAACACACAAGATTTATGAGGTTCGGCAATGTGCCCATATATGTCCTCGGGAGTGGAGCGGTCATATTCCTCTTATTCACTCATCTCTCCTTACAGTTGAGACAAAAGAGTAGGGTTACATGAATTTATAGGTAAAACTAAAGCTTATTCGGATTGAAAGCTATCCGGTTCCAAATTATATCCAGATTCTAAACCTACCCGGATACAAATCCTATTCGGATACAATTTATAACATTATCGAATCATAATCCTAAGTAGATACAAACTACCCTTATATCCTACCACGGGGGTGTTTCCCCCGCACCCTAACCTATCATATCAATGCTCCCCCAATAGGACAGATGTTGTCGCACCACTCCACTCCGTTCCCACATATGCTCGTTTACTTGTGTATATAAGCCATACACAACAATCTCCACCTTGGCGAATATATTCCATGAAGATATAAATCAGGGAGCTCCTCATCATCCAGATAGGTTGAGTGCCATGTCTACTTATCATTGGAAACATTCATCAAGTCCAAGCAATGCTTGAACTTCTCTGTAGTGATTACCTTGATTTGATTTTGTAACTACAATTGCAACTCCACCTACAACTGTATTTCCCATCAACTTATAGATATTTTCTGCACTTCTTTCCCCTTTCATCAATATCAAACCATATTTACTCAACTTTATGCAATCCTTTTCAGTTTTATAGCAAAAACCGTTTCCATACAAAGTAAACAGAGAAATCAGATTCTTCTTTAATTTTGGAACATGTCTAGCATCACACAAAGTTCGAACAACACCATTATGCATCTGAATCTTGATCTACCTCTTTCCAGCAATAGCACATGCTTTATCATTGCCCATGTAGACAAAACCAAAATCCCTTGATTTGTATGAATCAAACCAATCCTTGTTCGATGTCATGTTCAACGAACATCTGGTATCTAAAATCCATGAATCTGAGGTTTGACATGATGAAACTGAAAACAAATCCCCATCAGTATAATCTGAATCACTGCGTTGGATCACATTAGCAAACTATGATGAATCACCTTTCCTTTCATCAATCTGTTGCTTCCTGTTTGGACAGTCTTTTCTAATATGCCCCATCTGTTGGCAATTATAACATTGAACAAATCTTTTGACTCTGGGATTCATTTTGCTAAAACTATCTTTTCCTTGCCTTTTCCCAGTTTCCTGGTTCCCTTTCACATACAACGCTTCCATCTGAGAACCTTCAACATTATTTTGCTTCCTATGATTGTGAGGCAACAACGTCGTAGTGATCTCATCTACTTTGAGCGTATCTTTACCCCACGTGAGTGTAGTCACAAGATGCTCATATGAAGGCGGCAAAGAACACAGCAAAATCATAGCTTTGTCTTTATCTTCAATCCCAACCTCAATTCTCTGCAAATCACTGACTGTGTGATTGAAGAAATTAATATGTTGTACTAGATCTGCATCCTCCTGCATCTTCAGACCATATAGTTTCTACTTCAAATACAACCTATTTGTCAGAGATTTTGACATATATCGACTCTCCAATTTTCTCCAAACCTCCACCGGAGATAAAAGATCCATGACATGATACGTAACATCATCCGCCAACCACAACTGCATAAGTGCCACCGCTCTTGTTTATAAATCCAACCAGACTTGGTCTTCCAAACCTTGAGGCTTTGTTTTTTCCAATGCTTTCAACATCCCCTGTTGTACTAGCAAATCCTTTACCCTCAGCTACCACCATAGTTATCAAACCCGGACCGGCCCGGCGGTCGGACCGGTTGACCCGGTGACCCGGTGCTTCAACCGGTCCGGGTCTTTAATTAGACCGGTTATGCAATCAACCCGTTCTGACCCGCATTGACCCGCTTTGACCCGGTGGTTAGACCGGTTGACCCAGCGGTCGGACTGATTGACCCGGTGGTCGAACCAGTTGACCCGGCGGTCAGACCAATTGACCCAGTTTGATTTGTAATTTCAATTTTGAACTTTGGTTATATATTGGATTGAGTTTGGTTTGATAGTTTGATAATAAATTTAAACTTTTATTGTGAATTAGTATTGTTATGTATTGATATTATGTGAAGTTTGAGCTTTTTTCCTCTTTTCTACTACTTCCAAATCAAATATTAGCAATTGTTTTGTATTTTTTCCATCAAATTATTTATTTGATAACTAATAATTCATGGATATTATTATGATATATCATTATATAATTAAAAACTAATTTATAATTTTAAAAATAATATTTTAAAATATTTTTATTAACCCAGTATTGACCCAAATGACCCGACGGTTGAACCAATTGACCCGTGACCCAGAGCCTTGACCGGGTCAATGCCCGGGCCGGGTCTGATAACTATGGCTACCACAATACAAAATTCCTAGTTCCATTGAACCTTTCCACATCGAATTTAGTAACGGATTTTACCCTTCCAGGGGAATCTCTCTCTGATACCACTTGTTATATAAATAGAGGATTCGCACGGTAATCAAGAGAGCAATAAAAGACAAACACAAAACACATAAAATTTATGAGGTTCGGCAATGTGCCTACATCCTTGAGAGTGAAGTGACTGTATTCCTCTTATTCACTCATCTCTCCTCACAATCGAGACAAAAGAGCAGGGTTACATGAATTTATAGGTAAACCCTAAGCTTATCTGGATACAAAGCTATCCAGATCCTAACCCGATCTGGATCCTAAACATATCCATATTCTAAACCTATCTGGATACAATTTACAAGATTATCAAATCATAATGCTAACCATATACAAATTACCCTTGTATCCTACCACGAGGCGTTTCCCCTGCACTCCCAACCTATCAAACTGATGCTCCCCTAATAGGGCAGTTGCTGTCGCACCACTTCACTCCGTTGCCGCATCTGCTCGTTTACTTGTGTATATGTGCCATACATAATAGGTATGATAGAGATGCACGCGCCATATGGGGTGCGACCCTTGCGAGAGTACTGTTGATAAAATGTGAGGAGATGAACTAGTTTCAAGTAGATGGTAGGTCAAGATATGCAGAATTTGACTACATCAACTTAGACTTGGACACATTCAGGAGGACTAGAGGCGTATGTAGGTCGCATTGCAACGGAAGCTACAACTGAGCCAAGGTCAACAGGTGGGTTGCATTCCAAGCTTAGTTATAATAGGAGTTGCAATGTCTAAATTTGTATAGTGTCCAAATTAGGTGCCGCGGAGATTCTAAAAGAGGGATGTGCTATATTAGGGATGTAGAGACGTCTATATAAGAGGCTATGCTGTGAGATTTAGGATTATTCATCGGAGAAACTCAGATGTGTAGGTGTGAGAGAGTAATTTCTAACTAATACACACCCACTAGAATTAACAAATACAACAATTTAGGTTTGACCTTCAAGATAGTCAAACTTCAACCATAGAGATAGGGTTATTAAAAGGCCATAATACAAAACTAAAGTAGCTCCATATTCTACTAATTTATAGATATCTTTAAACAAAATTAAAAAAAAATGACATATCATTTCTATAACAATATTGTAATGTTATACACATACTACAATTTATAATTTGTCGCAATCCCCTCTTACAAGATAATTCAAAGTCAAGTTTTTGTTATTTCATCCAAGCTAATTAAAAATGATAATTTTATAAAAAATAACTGCTCTTTAGCTAGAATATTGGCCTCAAAATATACATGATTCGTTCTTATTAGATTTTTATTGTTTCAAGGCTCCTAATTCTGGAATCACTTAAACTAGAGGAGACTATAGAGAAACAAATTTAGCTTTACAAAATTAAAGAAAGAGAAGATGTAGAAAGCATTACTTAAAATCCCCAGATAGATGTAGCCATGGGATTGGAGTAAGTGGGTTAAATATCTCAAGGTACTCTATTATTAGCTCAACGATCATTTTAGAAAAAATTGAAAGCTCCATCGCGGATGTGCATAAGACAAGATCAAAATTCGCATAAATCATGTAAGATCTAGTCTAGAAAATGATTTTTTTTTTTCTTCGGGAAGATGTGAAAAGGTCATAGGGGCAACCACTACCCCAAATCTAATCGATACTAATTTTCCACCACTACTTTTTCAATACTAAGTTGTTGAAATCTTAAAGATATATAAAGAATTTCTAATTTTCCAATCTATTAACTAAAACCTAATTGGTCTAAAAATCCGGCCCGGATTGGAGAAATTTTTAACAAACTTTATCAATCACTCAAATTGCCCACATGGGAATTATGTTTTTCTCTCATCTCTCTCTCTCTCTCTCTCTCTCTCTCTCTCTCCTAGTTCCTTTTGCTCTTTGTCATTCATTAATTTCTCACACATAATTAAAAAATAGAAAGATAGAGAACAAAGACGACAAGGATTGTTTTTTCATCCTTTATAAAATTCGGTGTTCTATGGAATGCATACATAGAGTACTATTTATATATATATATATATATAGGTTAATTAT
Organism: Dioscorea cayenensis subsp. rotundata; assembly: GCF_009730915.1. Classification (NCBI taxonomy): domain Eukaryota; kingdom Viridiplantae; phylum Streptophyta; class Magnoliopsida; order Dioscoreales; family Dioscoreaceae; genus Dioscorea; species Dioscorea cayenensis. The sequence goes on from NC_052489.1 coordinate 2,530,425, forward strand.
AACCTTGATGAATAATTGTATTATTAGATGGTGGCGAAGACTGTGTACATGTGTGTCTCATGTGTAGTAGCATATTTCATTGGTTAACACACTAACATCACATGATAGAAAACGAATCAAACGTTAGTCATGATGAAATTAAAGAAGAGTACGTATAAAGACCGTGACTTGTTGTGAATCACACCAACATGCATGCATGAGAAAGTTGACCAAGACCAATTAACACTAGGGACCAGTTTAATTTGACTAGTCAACAATTTAGCATTTTGGTGGTTCCATGGACCACATAATCCTCTCCAATTAATGGAGTTCATTGATTCCTCTATTGGATCTATTTGCATGGTCTTACACCATGCCTCTGGGAAACTTCTTTAGAGATTAAGATGTGTCCCTCTTGGACTCTTCTCTTTACTACTTTTTTTCATCTCTTGGACCACTACACCATGTCCTCTTCTCATGCTACATAACTTTGCTTCCAACTTAGCATAAATTGTATTATTTATCAAGCATATAACTTATATTGAAGGTCATTATTATGATGATGTTGATATAAGTTATAGATGGCTAACTTATAGTTGTTTTTTTGTTTATAAATATATATAAATTACAAATCAAACAGTTATTTTTTTGAGTTGACAAAAAAAATAGAATGCTAACTTTTCTATTTTGAAGGTGTTATTTTTAAGTTAATAATGTATTATTATAATATTTATAATGCCAATTTTATGCACATTTTAGTAAAAACGAAAAATACTTTTGCCATTGATTTATTGTTTCAAAAAGTTTGAAAAATACTAGTATTTAATTCCTATTGAGTGTTTTTTAAATTTTTTTGTAATTTTTAAATATTATCACTATATTGAATAATTATATAATAAAAAATAATATAGTCATTTTATGAGGAATTTTATTAAAATTAGAGTTTAGCGATGATTACGATCAATGATACGTAAAATACATACCGACATATACTTTTAAGTTGCAAATTAATCAACCACAAACACAAAGTCACATTGTTGTAGTAGTGGTGGTTAGTATCACATGTAGGGGGACCAAGCATGGAAGTGAATACTATAGTTGTGGGGCTAGCCGTAGTATGACTTAGACCTCTCAATCTCTATATGCATGTTGGTCCACATCATGTGTGATGCTTATTTAGTCACACTCTTTTTTTTTTTCTTTCTTTTTTTCTCTCAAGGTAGTTGTTGAGTTGAGTTATGACTTGTATTCAAATGATCAATGTCTATCATGATGGATTGCACCATGTAAACTTTTCTTTTCTTTTCTTTTCATTTTTCTTCTTTTAATTATGCTTTTTTTTATTGAAATCTTATTAATTAGTTGATAAATTTGGAAGAGTTTTATTTTAATGGTGGTTGTGATTTCCATGATCATCTTGAATTGCTTGTGCAAGTAGAACTCATCAATATAATTAGCCTTTTTTAATTATTTGTGAGGTGTTCTCCAAGTCAATTCCAGCTTTGTGAGTAGATTTTTGGCTCTTGAACATGTGTCCCTCTTAAATGATGTTAGGTAATCTCAATATGGAGAAAGGAAACACATGAGAAATTAAGTTAGTGGAATACATATCCAAAGACAATGATACAAATAAATATTGAACTTTAAATTTTATACAATGTCTTATCATAAGTTTTGCATGAATTTCATGATTTTATTGAGCTATATATTTGACATGCCTTTCCAGTTTCCACCATCAAAATTATAAAATGTTAATTATTAACATGCTAGTTAATTTCTCTTGTTTCAAAGCCATAGGCATGAAATCAAATTTTGATGCTCCTCCGGTTTTAGTTATATATATATTTATTCTAATTAATTCATACATATTAAACAATTAGTTAAAATTAATTGATACTCTTAAATTTATAAAAAAATTATATCAACTTTTTAAAATTACTTTTATTTGTGAATCCATCAAAATTTCATTAACTTCTCTCTCTATTTAAATTATCTTCCCTTTCTCAACCACAGTTAGAAAATTGAAAATATTTATTAGAAAGTATAAAAGTAAAACATTATTTACATTAGAGATGAAAGAATAAATTTGAAAAAAAAAATCATAAATTTTCTAAATAAACATATTAAAATGAACAGAGATAATAACTTTTAATTTTCAAAAACATATAACATTAGTTTAGGAAATTACAATGTATTGTTAATATGTTTATCTCTTCAGAAATAATTTCTCTATTGTTTTTAGTGATTTATTAATTTTTCTTATAATTATAAATCCGAATCATTATGACCAACATTAATGTCCCCATTACTTATTTGTGTGTGTTTTTTCATAATCATTCATTCACTTTAATTAGTTTGCATTACTTTTGATGGTGCATAGCATTGAGTACAAAATATTGTGTGGAATTATTTGGTAGTAATGGAATATAGCCTATGGCTTTCATTGGCAAACACCTTTAAATTCATTGAGGTGTAAAAAGATGTGGATCATTGAACTTGAGCTTTTTATTTGCACCATCTAACAATAATAGATGCATCACTATACCCCATTCTATATCTAAATAATTAGCCTCTAATTAATTAGCAATTTGTAATGTTAATTAAACCCCCTTAAATTTATAATTTTGAATGCCTACCTAATTACTACCTAATCGTTTGAACGTTTATTAATTTTTAAACATTATTAATTAAATATATATTAATTTCATGTCATCACCACCAATCATTGTTATATATATATATATATATATATATATTGGTCTATATGAAAAAATAAAACGGAAAATAAATATTCATGATGATGATCATATAGAGAATAATTAGTGTTGTTGTTATGTAATTGATGGTTGGTGAGAGTATTATTTGCAATCTTTAAGAGCATTATATAAAAATATTAAATCTAAAGATTTGAGTGGTTAACATGTCATTCAAGAAGATTTAAGCTAATACTACCAAAATATAGGCGGTTTTTTTTAAGAAATCTAACAGGAAATGAGAATCAAATGTTAATTTTGATTAATTTTATGCAAACTTTAGTTTAAATATCTTTAAAATTAATTTTTCAAAAGACACTTTATATGAGAAATTTTTTAATAAAAGTCAATCCAAAATAGTACTAAAACACATGACGTGTTGTTCTATTATAAGACAAAGACACCCCACAGACAATATCTCAAATCAAACCTTATTTATTAATAAAGTCTATAAACTAAAAAATTCTCATGCAATCTTAGGCTTTAGACAAGACAATTGTTTGTGTCGATATCTCTATTTAAAATTAATTAAATTTAAATAAAAAGTTGTTTGATTCAAGTTATGATAAGACTAAATTAATATTAATGTACAAAAACAATTAATATTAACTAATTTTATTATAAAATCACTTAATAAATAAAATGTTTTGACGTACTTTTATCTTGGTTAATTATTAAGATTTCCTATTCTCCATCTTATATATATTTCTCCAATATATATATATATATAGGGTTTCATTAATGCATGGGATGATCCATCTACTTGAGATACATCTCCTGAGCTATAGAGAGACATATATCTATTTACAGTTTGATTAATGCATAAGAAAATTCTTCTAGTTGAAATGAAATACCTTGAGAGAGTGATAAAAATGCCTTCAGATATATATATATATATATGTGTGTGTGTGTGTG